>NW_025745234.1:851529-938697 GCF_021184085.1 Oncorhynchus gorbuscha | reverse complement strand
GAACTTGGAGGGCAGGACGGGGTCTTTAGGAGACTCCAGATGACAGGCGGTGTGTGTGTGTGTGTGTGTGTTGTGTGGTGTGTGTGTGTGTGTGTGTGTGTGTGTGTGTGTGTGTGTGTGTGTGTGTGTGTGTGTGTGTGTGTGTGCGTACCTTTGTCAGGAGGAGTTAGAACTTGGAGGGCAGGACGGGGTCTTTAGGAGACTCAGATGACAGGCGGTGTGTGTGTGTGTGTACCTTGTCAGGAGGAGTGTAGAACTTGGAGGGCAGGACGGGGTCTTTAGGAGACTCCAGATGACAGGCGGTGTGTGTGTGTGTGTACTTGTCAGGAGGAGTGTAGAACTTGGAGGGCAGGACGGGGTCTTTAGGAGACTCCAGATGACAGGCGGTGTGTGTGTGTGTGTACCTTGTCAGGAGGAGTGTAGAACTTGGAGGGCAGGACGGGGTCTTTAGGGAGACTCCAGATGACAGGCGGTGTGTGTGTGTGTGTGTGTACCTTGTCAGGAGGAGTGTAGAACTTGGAGGGCAGGACGGGGTCTTTAGGAGACTCCAGATGACAGGCGGTGTGTGTGTGTGTGTGTGTACCTTGTCAGGAGGAGTGTAGAACTTGGAGGGCAGGACGGGGTCTTTAGGAGACTCCAGATGACAGGCGGTGTGTGTGTGTGTACCTTGTCAGGAGGAGTGTACGAACAGGACGCCACGTCACACACTCAGATGACAGCTTCTGTAACCACGACAACGCCACACGATGTACAGCGTCCACGACAACACGCCAGTTTATCCAGAATCGATTAAGCTGACTGTTGGTAAGATCAATAAATAAATAAATAAATCGATCAATGGAGAGAGAGACATAACATACTGGCTGAATGGGTCTATAGTCAGTTAACATACTGGCTGAATGGGTCTATAGTCAGTTAACATACTGGCTGAATGGGTCTATAGTTAACATACTGGCTGAATGGGTCTATAGTCAGTTAACATACTGGCTGAATGGGTCTATAGTCAGTTAACATACTGGCTGAATGGGTCTATAGTCAGTTAACATACTGGCTGAATGGGTCTATAGTCAGTTAACATACTGGCTGAATGGGTCTATAGTCAGTTAACATACTGGCTGAATGGGTCTATAGTCAGTTAACATACTGGCTGAATGGGTCTATAGTCAGTTAACATACTGGCTGAATGGGTCTATAGTCAGTTAACATACTGGCTGAATGGGTCTATAGTTAACATACTGGCTGAATGGGTCTATAGTTAACATACTGGCTGAATGGGTCTATAGTTAACATACTGGCTGAATGGGTCTATAGTCAGTTAACATACTGGCTGAATGGGTCTATAGTCAGTTAACATACTGGCTGAATGGGTCTATAGTCAGTTAACATACTGGCTGAATGGGTCTATAGTCAGTTAACATACTGGCTGAATGGGTCTATAGTCAGTTAACATACTGGCTGAATGGGTCTATAGTCAGTTAACATACTGGCTGAATGGGTCTATAGTCAGTTAACATACTGGCTGAATGGGTCTATAGTCAGTTAACATACTGGCTGAATGGGTCTATAGTTAACATACTGGCTGAATGGGTCTATAGTCAACATACTGGCTGAATGGGTCTATAGTCAGTTAACATACTGGCTGAATGGGTCTATAGTCAGTTAACATACTGGCTGAATGGGTCTATAGTCAGTTAACATACTGGCTGAATGGGTCTATAGTCAGTTAACATACTGGCTGAATGGGTCTATAGTCAGTTAACATACTGGCTGAATGGGTCTATAGTCAGTTAACATACTGGCTGAATGGGTCTATAGTCAGTTAACATACTGGCTGAATGGGTCTATAGTCAGTTAACATACTGGCTGAATGGGTCTATAGTCAGTTAACATACTGGCTGAATGGGTCTATAGTCAGTTAACATACTGGCTGAATGGGTCTATAGTCAGTTAACATACTGGCTGAATGGGTCTATAGTCAGTTAACATACTGGCTGAATGGGTCTATAGTCAGTTAACATACTGGCTGAATGGGTCTATAGTTAACATACTGGCTGAATGGGTCTATAGTCAGTTAACATACTGGCTGAATGGGTCTATAGTCAGTTAACATACTGGCTGAATGGGTCTATAGTCAGTTAACATACTGGCTGAATGGGTCTATAGTCAGTTAACATACTGGCTGAATGGGTCTATAGTTAACATACTGGCTGAATGGGTCTATAGTTAACATACTGGCTGAATGGGTCTATAGTCAGTTAACATACTGGCTGAATGGGTCTATAGTCAGTTAACATACTGGCTGAATGGGTCTATAGTCAGTTAACATACTGGCTGAATGGGTCTATAGTCAGTTAACATACTGGCTGAATGGGTCTATAGTTAACATACTGGCTGAATGGGTCTATAGTCAGTTAACATACTGGCTGAATGGGTCTATAGTCAGTTAACATACTGGCTGAATGGGTCTATAGTCAGTTAACATACTGGCTGAATGGGTCTATAGTCAGTTAACATACTGGCTGAATGGGTCTATAGTCAGTTAACATACTGGCTGAATGGGTCTATAGTCAGTTAACATACTGGCTGAATGGGTCTATAGTTAACATACTGGCTGAATGGGTCTATAGTTAACATACTGGCTGAATGGGTCTATAGTCAGTTAACATACTGGCTGAATGGGTCTATAGTCAGTTAACATACTGGCTGAATGGGTCTATAGTCAGTTAACATACTGGCTGAATGGGTCTATAGTCAGTTAACATACTGGCTGAATGGGTCTATAGTCAGTTAACATACTGGCTGAATGGGTCTATAGTCAGTTAACATACTGGCTGAATGGGTCTATAGTCAGTTAACATACTGGCTGAATGGGTCTATAGTCAGTTAACATACTGGCTGAATGGGTCTATAGTCAGTTAACATACTGGCTGAATGGGTCTATAGTCAGTTAACATACTGGCTGAATGGGTCTATAGTTAACTGAATGGCTGAATACTGGCTGAATAGTCAGTTAACATACTGGCTGAATGGGTCTATAGTTAGTTACATACTGGCTGAATGGGTCTATAGTCAACATACTGGCTGAATGGGTCTATAGTCAGTTAACATACTGGCTGAATGGGTCTATAGTCAGTTAACATACTGGCTGAATGGGTCTATAGTCAGTTAACATACTGGCTGAATGGGTCTATAGTCAGTTAACATACTGGCTGAATGGGTCTATAGTCAGTTAACATACTGGCTGAATGGGTCTATAGTCAGTTAACATACTGGCTGAATGGGTCTATAGTCAGTTAACATACTGGCTGAATGGGTCTATAGTCAGTTAACATACTGGCTGAATGGGTCTATAGTCAGTTAACATACTGGCTGAATGGGTCTATAGTCAGTTAACATACTGGCTGAATGGGTCTATAGTCAGTTAACATACTGGCTGAATGGGTCTATAGTCAGTTAACATACTGGCTGAATGGGTCTATAGTCAGTTAACATACTGGCTGAATGGGTCTATAGTTAACATACTGGCTGAATGGGTCTATAGTCAGTCAACATACTGGCTGAATGGGTCTATAGTCAGTCAACATACTGGCTGAATGGGTCTATAGTCAGTTAACATACTGGCTGAATGGGTCTATAGTCAGTTAACATACTGGCTGAATGGGTCTATAGTCAGTTAACATACTGGCTGAATGGGTCTATAGTCAGTTAACATACTGGCTGAATGGGTCTATAGTCAGTTAACATACTGGCTGAATGGGTCTATAGTTAACATACTGGCTGAATGGGTCTATAGTCAGTTAACATACTGGCTGAATGGGTCTATAGTTAACATACTGGCTGAATGGGTCTATAGTCAACATACTGGCTGAATGGGTCATACTGGCTGAATGGGTCTATAGTCAGTTAACATACTGGCTGAATGGGTCTATAGTCAGTTAACATACTGGCTGAATGGGTCTATAGTCAGTTAACATACTGGCTGAATGGGTCTATAGTCAGTTAACATACTGGCTGAATGGGTCTATAGTCAGTTAACATACTGGCTGAATGGGTCTATAGTCAGTTAACATACTGGCTGAATGGGTCTATAGTCAGTTAACATACTGGCTGAATGGGTCTATAGTCAGTTAACATACTGGCTGAATGGGTCTATAGTTAACATACTGGCTGAATGGGTCTATAGTCAGTTAACATACTGGCTGAATGGGTCTATAGTCAGTTAACATACTGGCTGAATGGGTCTATAGTCAGTTAACATACTGGCTGAATGGGTCTATAGTCAGTTAACATACTGGCTGAATGGGTCTATAGTCAGTTAACATACTGGCTGAATGGGTCTATAGTCAGTTAACATACTGGCTGAATGGGTCTATAGTCAGTTAACATACTGGCTGAATGGGTCTATAGTCAGTTAACATACTGGCTGAATGGGTCTATAGTCAGTTAACATACTGGCTGAATGGGTCTATAGTCAGTTAACATACTGGCTGAATGGGTCTATAGTCAGTTAACATACTGGCTGAATGGGTCTATAGTCAGTTAACATACTGGCTGAATGGGTCTATAGTCAGTTAACATACTGGCTGAATGGGTCTATAGTCAGTTAACATACTGGCTGAATGGGTCTATAGTCAGTTAACATACTGGCTGAATGGGTCTATAGTCAGTTAACATACTGGCTGAATGGGTCTATAGTCAGTTAACATACTGGCTGAATGGGTCTATAGTCAGTTAACATACTGGCTGAATGGGTCTATAGTCAGTTAACATACTGGCTGAATGGGTCTATAGTCAGTTAACATACTGGCTGAATGGGTCTATAGTCAGTTAACATACTGGCTGAATGGGTCTATAGTCAGTTAACATACTGGCTGAATGGGTCTATAGTCAGTTAACATACTGGCTGAATGGGTCTATAGTCAGTTAACATACTGGCTGAATGGGTCTATAGTCAGTTAACATACTGGCTGAATGGGTCTATAGTCAGTTAACATACTGGCTGAATGGGTCTATAGTCAGTTAACATACTGGCTGAATGGGTCTATAGTCAGTTAACATACTGGCTGAATGGGTCTATAGTTAACATACTGGCTGAATGGGTCTATAGTCAGTTAACATACTGGCTGAATGGGTCTATAGTCAGTTAACATACTGGCTGAATGGGTCTATAGTCAGTTAACATACTGGCTGAATGGGTCTATAGTCAGTTAACATACTGGCTGAATGGGTCTATAGTCAGTTAACATACTGGCTGAATGGGTCTATAGTTAACATACTGGCTGAATGGGTCTATAGTCAGTTAACATACTGGCTGAATGGGTCTATAGTCAGTTAACATACTGGCTGAATGGGTCTATAGTCAGTTAACATACTGGCTGAATGGGTCTATAGTCAGTTAACATACTGGCTGAATGGGTCTATAGTCAGTTAACATACTGGCTGAATGGGTCTATAGTCAGTTAACATACTGGCTGAATGGGTCTATAGTCAGTTAACATACTGGCTGAATGGGTCTATAGTTAACATACTGGCTGAATGGGTCTATAGTTAACATACTGGCTGAATGGGTCTATAGTTAACATACTGGCTGAATGGGTCTATAGTCAGTTAACATACTGGCTGAATGGGTCTATAGTTAACATACTGGCTGAATGGGTCTATAGTCAGTAACATACTGGCTGAATGGGTCTATAGTCAGTTAACATACTGGCTGAATGGGTCTATAGTCAGTTAACATACTGGCTGAATGGGTCTATAGTCAGTTAACATACTGGCTGAATGGGTCTATAGTCAGTTAACATACTGGCTGAATGGGTCTATAGTCAGTTAACATACTGGCTGAATGGGTCTATAGTCAGTTAACATACTGGCTGAATGGGTCTATAGGGTCTATAGTCAGTTAACATACTGGCTGAATGGGTCTATAGTCAGTTAACATACTGGCTGAATGGGTCTATAGTTAACATACTGGCTGAATGGGTCTATAGTTAACATACTGGCTGAATGGGTCTATAGTTAACATACTGGCTGAATGGGTCTATAGTCAGTTAACATACTGGCTGAATGGGTCTATAGTTAACATACTGGCTGAATGGGTCTATAGTCAGTTAACATACTGGCTGAATGGGTCTATAGTCAGTTAACATACTGGCTGAATGGGTCTATAGTCAGTTAACATACTGGCTGAATGGGTCTATAGTCAGTTAACATACTGGCTGAATGGGTCTATAGTCAGTTAACATACTGGCTGAATGGGTCTATAGTCAGTTAACATACTGGCTGAATGGGTCTATAGTCAGTTAACATACTGGCTGAATGGGTCTATAGTTAACATACTGGCTGAATGGGTCTATAGTCAGT
The DNA here is from genome assembly GCF_021184085.1 of Oncorhynchus gorbuscha. NCBI lineage: Eukaryota > Metazoa > Chordata > Actinopteri > Salmoniformes > Salmonidae > Oncorhynchus > Oncorhynchus gorbuscha. Next base: position 932,337 of record NW_025745234.1, on the reverse strand, counting down.
TAACATACTGGCTGAATGGGTCTATAGTTAACATACTGGCTGAATGGGTCTATAGTCAGTTAACATACTGGCTGAATGGGTCTATAGTCAGTTAACATACTGGCTGAATGGGTCTATAGTCAGTTAACATACTGGCTGAATGGGTCTATAGTCAGTTAACATACTGGCTGAATGGGTCTATAGTCAGTTAACATACTGGCTGAATGGGTCTATAGTCAGTTAACATACTGGCTGAATGGGTCTATAGTCAGTTAACATACTGGCTGAATGGGTCTATAGTTAACATACTGGCTGAATGGGTCTATAGTCAGTTAACATACTGGCTGAATGGGTCTATAGTCAGTTAACATACTGGCTGAATGGGTCTATAGTCAGTTAACATACTGGCTGAATGGGTCTATAGTCAGTTAACATACTGGCTGAATGGGTCTATAGTTAACATACTGGCTGAATGGGTCTATAGTTAACATACTGGCTGAATGGGTCTATAGTCAGTTAACATACTGGCTGAATGGGTCTATAGTCAGTTAACATACTGGCTGAATGGGTCTATAGTCAGTTAACATACTGGCTGAATGGGTCTATAGTCAGTTAACATACTGGCTGAATGGGTCTATAGTCAGTTAACATACTGGCTGAATGGGTCTATAGTCAGTTAACATACTGGCTGAATGGGTCTATAGTTAACATACTGGCTGAATGGGTCTATAGTTAACATACTGGCTGAATGGGTCTATAGTTAACATACTGGCTGAATGGGTCTATAGTCAGTTAACATACTGGCTGAATGGGTCTATAGTCAGTTAACATACTGGCTGAATGGGTCTATAGTTAACATACTGGCTGAATGGGTCTATAGTCACATACTGGCTGAATGGGTCTATAGTCAGTTAACATACTGGCTGAATGGGTCTATAGTCAGTTAACATACTGGCTGAATGGGTCTATAGTCAGTTAACATACTGGCTGAATGGGTCTATAGTCAGTTAACATACTGGCTGAATGGGTCTATAGTCAGTTAACATACTGGCTGAATGGGTCTATAGTCAGTTAACATACTGGCTGAATGGGTCTTAACATACTGGCTGAATGGGTCTAGTTAACATACTGGCTGAATGGGTCTATAGTTAACATACTGGCTGAATGGGTCTATATCAGTTAACATACTGGCTGAATGGGTCTATAGTCAGTTAACATACTGGCTGAATGGGTCTATAGTCAGTTAACATACTGGCTGAATGGGTCTATAGTCAGTTAACATACTGGCTGAATGGGTCTATAGTCAGTTAACATACTGGCTGAATGGGTCTATAGTCAGTTAACATACTGGCTGAATGGGTCTATAGTCAGTTAACATACTGGCTGAATGGGTCTATAGTCAGTTAACATACTGGCTGAATGGGTCTATAGTCAGTTAACATACTGGCTGAATGGGTCTATAGTTAACATACTGGCTGAATGGATCTAACATACTGGCTGAATGGGTCTATAGTTAACATACTGGCTGAATGGGTCTATAGTCAGTTAACATACTGGCTGAATGGGTCTATAGTCAGTTAACATACTGGCTGAATGGGTCTATAGTCAGTTAACATACTGGCTGAATGGGTCTATAGTTAACATACTGGCTGAATGGGTCTATAGTCAGTTAACATACTGGCTGAATGGGTCTATAGTCAGTTAACATACTGGCTGAATGGGTCTATAGTCAGTTAACATACTGGCTGAATGGGTCTATAGTCAGTTAACATACTGGCTGAATGGGTCTATAGTCAGTTAACATACTGGCTGAATGGGTCTATAGTCAGTTAACATACTGGCTGAATGGGTCTATAGTCAGTTAACATACTGGCTGAATGGGTCTATAGTTAACATACTGGCTGAATGGGTCTATAGTTAACATACTGGCTGAATGGGTCTATAGTTAACATACTGGCTGAATGGGTCTATAGTCAGTTAACATACTGGCTGAATGGGTCTATAGTCAGTTAACATACTGGCTGAATGGGTCTATAGTCAGTTAACATACTGGCTGAATGGGTCTATAGTCAGTTAACATACTGGCTGAATGGGTCTATAGTCAGTTAACATACTGGCTGAATGGGTCTATAGTCAGTTAACATACTGGCTGAATGGGTCTATAGTCAGTTAACATACTGGCTGAATGGGTCTATAGTCAGTTAACATACTGGCTGAATGGGTCTATAGTCAGTTAACATACTGGCTGAATGGGTCTATAGTCAGTTAACATACTGGCTGAATGGGTCTATAGTCAGTTAACATACTGGCTGAATGGGTCTATAGTTAACATACTGGCTGAATGGGTCTATAGTCAGTTAACATACTGGCTGAATGGGTCTATAGTCAGTTAACATACTGGCTGAATGGATCTATAGTTAACATACTGGCTGAATGGGTCTATAGTTAACATACTGGCTGAATGGGTCTATAGTCAGTTAACATACTGGCTGAATGGGTCTATAGTCAGTTAACATACTGGCTGAATGGGTCTATAGTCAGTTAACATACTGGCTGAATGGGTCTATAGTCAGTTAACATACTGGCTGAATGGGTCTATAGTCAGTTAACATACTGGCTGAATGGGTCTATAGTCAGTTAACATACTGGCTGAATGGGTCTATAGTCAGTTAACATACTGGCTGAATGGGTCTATAGTCAGTTAACATACTGGCTGAATGGGTCTATAGTCAACATACTGGCTGAATGGGTCTATAGTTAACATACTGGCTGAATGGGTCTATAGTCAGTTAACATACTGGCTGAATGGGTCTATAGTTAACATACTGGCTGAATGGGTCTATAGTTAACATACTGGCTGAATGGGTCTATAGTTAACATACTGGCTGAATGGGTCTATAGTCAGTTAACATACTGGCTGAATGGGTCTATAGTTAACATACTGGCTGAATGGGTCTATAGTCAGTTAACATACTGGCTGAATGGGTCTATAGTCAGTTAACATACTGGCTGAATGGGTCTATAGTCAGTTAACATACTGGCTGAATGGGTCTATAGTCAGTTAACATACTGGCTGAATGGGTCTATAGTCAGTTAACATACTGGCTGAATGGGTCTATAGTTAACATACTGGCTGAATGGGTCTATAGTCAGTTAACATACTGGCTGAATGGGTCTATAGTCAGTTAACATACTGGCTGAATGGGTCTATAGTCAGTTAACATACTGGCTGAATGGGTCTATAGTCAGTTAACATACTGGCTGAATGGGTCTATAGTCAGTTAACATACTGGCTGAATGGGTCTATAGTCAGTTAACATACTGGCTGAATGGGTCTATAGTCAGTTAACATACTGGCTGAATGGGTCTATAGTCAGTTAACATACTGGCTGAATGGGTCTATAGTCAGTTAACATACTGGCTGAATGGGTCTATAGTCAGTTAACATACTGGCTGAATGAGTCTATAGTCAGTTAACATACTGGCTGAATGGGTCTATAGTCAGTTAACATACTGGCTGAATGGGTCTATAGTCAGTTAACATACTGGCTGAATGGGTCTATAGTTAACATACTGGCTGAATGGGTCTATAGTTAACATACTGGCTGAATGGGTCTATAGTCAGTTAACATACTGTTAACATACTGGCTGAATGGGTCTATAGTCAGTTAACATACTGGCTGAATGGGTCTATAGTCAGTTAACATACTGGCTGAATGGGTCTATAGTCAGTTAACATACTGGCTGAATGGGTCTATAGTCAGTTAACATACTGGCTGAATGGGTCTATAGTCAGTTAACATACTGGCTGAATGGGTCTATAGTCAGTTAACATACTGGCTGAATGGGTCTAGTCAGTTAACATACTGGCTGAATGGGTCTATAGTCAGTTAACATACTGGCTGAATGGGTCTATAGTTAACATACTGGCTGAATGGGTCTATAGTTAACATACTGGCTGAATGGGTCTATAGTCAACATACTGGCTGAATGGGTCTATAGTCAGTTAACATACTGGCTGAATGGGTCTATAGTCAGTTAACATACTGGCTGAATGGGTCTATAGTCAGTTAACATACTGGCTGAATGGGTCTATAGTCAGTTAACATACTGGCTGAATGGGTCTATAGTCAGTTAACATACTGGCTGAATGGGTCTATAGTTAACATACTGGCTGAATGGGTCTATAGTTAACATACTGGCTGAATGGGTCTATAGTCAGTTAACATACTGGCTGAATGGGTCTATAGTCAGTTAACATACTGGCTGAATGGGTCTATAGTCAGTTAACATACTGGCTGAATGGGTCTATAGTCAGTTAACATACTGGCTGAATGGGTCTATAGTCAGTTAACATACTGGCTGAATGGGTCTATAGTCAGTTAACATACTGGCTGAATGGGTCTATAGTCAGTTAACATACTGGCTGAATGGGTCTATAGTCAGTTAACATACTGGCTGAATGGGTCTATAGTTAACATACTGGCTGAATGGGTCTATAGTCAGTTAACATACTGGCTGAATGGGTCTATAGTCAGTTAACATACTGGCTGAATGGGTCTATAGTCAGTTAACATACTGGCTGAATGGGTCTATAGTCAGTTAACATACTGGCTGAATGGGTCTATAGTCAGTTAACATACTGGCTGAATGGGTCTATAGTCAGTTAACATACTGGCTGAATGGGTCTATAGTCAGTTAACATACTGGCTGAATGGGTCTATAGTTAACATACTGGCTGAATGGGTCTATAGTTAACATACTGGCTGAATGGGTCTATAGTTAACATACTGGCTGAATGGGTCTATAGTCAGTTAACATACTGGCTGAATGGGTCTATAGTCAGTTAACATACTGGCTGAATGGGTCTATAGTCAGTTAACATACTGGCTGAATGGGTCTATAGTCAGTTAACATACTGGCTGAATGGGTCTATAGTCAGTTAACATACTGGCTGAATGGGTCTATAGTCAGTTAACATACTGGCTGAATGGGTCTATAGTCAGTTAACATACTGGCTGAATGGGTCTATAGTCAGTTAACATACTGGCTGAATGGGTCTATAGTCAGTTAACATACTGGCTGAATGGGTCTATAGTTAACATACTGGCTGAATGGGTCTATAGTTAACATACTGGCTGAATGGGTCTATAGTCAGTTAACATACTGGCTGAATGGGTCTATAGTTAACATACTGGCTGAATGGGTCTATAGTTAACATACTGGCTGAATGGGTCTATAGTCAGTTAACATACTGGCTGAATTGGTCTATAGTTAACATACTGGCTGAATGGGTCTATAGTTAGTTAACATACTGGCTGAATGGGTCTATAGTCAGTTAACATACTGGCTGAATGGGTCTATAGTCAGTTAACATACTGGCTGAATGGGTCTATAGTCAGTTAACATACTGGCTGAATGGGTCTATAGTCAGTTAACATACTGGCTGAATGGGTCTATAGTCAGTTAACATACTGGCTGAATGGGTCTATAGTCAGTTAACATACTGGCTGAATGGGTCTATAGTCAGTTAACATACTGGCTGAATGGGTCTATAGTCAGTTAACATACTGGCTGAATGGGTCTATAGTCAGTTAACATACTGGCTGAATGGGTCTATAGTTAACATACTGGCTGAATGGGTCTATAGTTAACATACTGGCTGAATGGGTCTATAGTCAGTTAACATACTGGCTGAATGGGTCTATAGTCAGTTAACATACTGGCTGAATGGGTCTATAGTCAGTTAACATACTGGCTGAATGGGTCTATAGTCAGTTAACATACTGGCTGAATGGGTCTATAGTCAGTTAACATACTGGCTGAATGGGTCTATAGTCAGTTAACATACTGGCTGAATGGGTCTATAGTCAGTTAACATACTGGCTGAATGGGTCTATAGTTAACATACTGGCTGAATGGGTCTATAGTTAACATACTGGCTGAATGGGTCTATAGTTAACATACTGGCTGAATGGGTCTATAGTCAGTTAACATACTGGCTGAATGGGTCTATAGTCAGTTAACATACTGGCTGAATGGGTCTATAGTTAACATACTGGCTGAATGGGTCTATAGTCAGTTAACATACTGGCTGAATGGGTCTATAGTCAGTTAACATACTGGCTGAATGGGTCTATAGTCAGTTAACATACTGGCTGAATGGGTCTATAGTCAGTTAACATACTGGCTGAATGGGTCTATAGTCAGTTAACATACTGGCTGAATGGGTCTATAGTCAGTTAACATACTGGCTGAATGGGTCTATAGTCAGTTAACATACTGGCTGAATGGGTCTATAGTTAACATACTGGCTGAATGGGTCTATAGTTAACATACTGGCTGAATGGGTCTATAGTTAACATACTGGCTGAATGGGTCTATAGTCAGTTAACATACTGGCTGAATGGGTCTATAGTCAGTTAACATACTGGCTGAATGGGTCTATAGTCAGTTAACATACTGGCTGAATGGGTCTATAGTCAGTTAACATACTGGCTGAATGGGTCTATAGTCAGTTAACATACTGGCTGAATGGGTCTATAGTCAGTTAACATACTGGCTGAATGGGTCTATAGTCAGTTAACATACTGGCTGAATGGGTCTATAGTCAGTTAACATACTGGCTGAATGGGTCTATAGTCAGTTAACATACTGGCTGAATGGGTCTATAGTCAGTTAACATACTGGCTGAATGGGTCTATAGTCAGTTAACATACTGGCTGAATGGGTCTATAGTCAGTTAACATACTGGCTGAATGGGTCTATAGTTAACATACTGGCTGAATGGGTCTATAGTCAGTTAACATACTGGCTGAATGGATCTATAGTTAACATACTGGCTGAATGGGTCTATAGTTAACATACTGGCTGAATGGGTCTATAGTCAGTTAACATACTGGCTGAATGGGTCTATAGTCAGTTAACATACTGGCTGAATGGGTCTATAGTCAGTTAACATACTGGCTGAATGGGTCTATAGTCAGTTAACATACTGGCTGAATGGGTCTATAGTCAGTTAACATACTGGCTGAATGGGTCTATAGTCAGTTAACATACTGGCTGAATGGGTCTATAGTCAGTTAACATACTGGCTGAATGGGTCTATAGTCAGTTAACATACTGGCTGAATGGGTCTATAGTCAACATACTGGCTGAATGGGTCTATAGTCAGTTAACATACTGGCTGAATGGGTCTATAGTCAGTTAACATACTGGCTGAATGGGTCTATAGTTAACATACTGGCTGAATGGGTCTATAGTTAACATACTGGCTGAATGGGTCTATAGTTAACATACTGGCTGAATGGGTCTATAGTCAGTTAACATACTGGCTGAATTGGTCTATAGTTAACATACTGGCTGAATGGGTCTATAGTCAGTTAACATACTGGCTGAATGGGTCTATAGTCAGTTAACATACTGGCTGAATGGGTCTATAGTCAGTTAACATACTGGCTGAATGGGTCTATAGTCAGTTAACATACTGGCTGAATGGGTCTATAGTCAGTTAACATACTGGCTGAATGGGTCTATAGTTAACATACTGGCTGAATGGGTCTATAGTCAGTTAACATACTGGCTGAATGGGTCTATAGTCAGTTAACATACTGGCTGAATGGGTCTATAGTCAGTTAACATACTGGCTGAATGGGTCTATAGTCAGTTAACATACTGGCTGAATGGGTCTATAGTCAGTTAACATACTGGCTGAATGGGTCTATAGTCAGTTAACATACTGGCTGAATGGGTCTATAGTCAGTTAACATACTGGCTGAATGGGTCTATAGTCAGTTAACATACTGGCTGAATGGGTCTATAGTCAGTTAACATACTGGCTGAATGGGTCTATAGTCAGTTAACATACTGGCTGAATGGGTCTATAGTCAGTTAACATACTGGCTGAATGGGTCTATAGTCAGTTAACATACTGGCTGAATGGGTCTATAGTCAGTTAACATACTGGCTGAATGGGTCTATAGTTAACATACTGGCTGAATGGGTCTATAGTTAACATACTGGCTGAATGGGTCAGTTAACATAGTGTTAACATACTGGCTGAATGGGTCTATAGTCAGTTAACATACTGGCTGAATGGGTCTATAGTCAGTTAACATACTGGCTGAATGGGTCTATAGTCAGTTAAATATACTGGCTGAATGGGTCTATAGTCAGTTAACATACTGGCTGAATGGGTCTATAGTCAGTTAACATACTGGCTGAATGGGTCTATAGTCAGTTAACATACTGGCTGAATGGGTCTAGTCAGTTAACATACTGGCTGAATGGGTCTATAGTCAGTTAACATACTGGCTGAATGGGTCTATAGTTAACATACTGGCTGAATGGGTCTATAGTTAACATACTGGCTGAATGGGTCTATAGTCAACATACTGGCTGAATGGGTCTATAGTCAGTTAACATACTGGCTGAATGGGTCTATAGTCAGTTAACATACTGGCTGAATGGGTCTATAGTCAGTTAACATACTGGCTGAATGGGTCTATAGTCAGTTAACATACTGGCTGAATGGGTCTATAGTCAGTTAACATACTGGCTGAATGGGTCTATAGTCAGTTAACATACTGGCTGAATGGGTCTATAGTCAGTTAACATACTGGCTGAATGGGTCTATAGTCAGTTAACATACTGGCTGAATGGGTCTATAGTCAGTTAACATACTGGCTGAATGGGTCTATAGTCAGTTAACATACTGGCTGAATGGGTCTATAGTCAAACATACTGGCTGAATGGGTCTATAGTCAGTTAACATACTGGCTGAATGGGTCTATAGTTAACATACTGGCTGAATGGGTCTATAGTCAGTTAACATACTGGCTGAATGGGTCTATAGTCAGTTAACATACTGGCTGAATGGGCTGAATGGGTCTATAGTCAGTTAACATACTGGCTGAATGGGTCTATAGTCAGTTAACATACTGGCTGAATGGGTCTATAGTCAGTTAACATACTGGCTGAATGGGTCTATAGTCAGTTAACATACTGGCTGAATGGGTCTATAGTCAGTTAACATGGCTGAATGGGTCTGAATACTGGCTGAATAGGGTCAGTTAACATACTGGCTGAATGGGTCTATAGTTAACATACTGGCTGAATGGGTCTATAGTTAACATACTGGCTGAATGGGTCTATAGTCAGTTAACATACTGGCTGAATGGGTCTATAGTCAGTTAACATACTGGCTGAATGGGTCTATAGTCAGTTAACATACTGGCTGAATGGGTCTATAGTCAGTTAACATACTGGCTGAATGGGTCTATAGTTAACATACTGGCTGAATGGGTCTATAGTCAGTTAAACATACTGGCTGAATGGGTCTATAGTTAACATACTGGCTGAATGGGTCTATAGTCAGTTAACATACTGGCTGAATGGGTCTATAGTCAGTTAACATACTGGCTGAATGGGTCTATAGTCAGTTAACATACTGGCTGAATGGGTCTATAGTCAGTTAACATACTGGCTGAATGGGTCTATAGTCAACATACTGGCTGAATGGGTCTATAGTCAGTTAACATACTGGCTGAATGGGTCTATAGTTAACATACTGGCTGAATGGGTCTATAGTTAACATACTGGCTGAATGGGTCTATAGTTAACATACTGGCTGAATGGGTCTATAGCCAGTTAACATACTGGCTGAATGGGTCTATAGCCAGTTAACATACTGGCTGAATGGGTCTATAGCCAGTTAACATACTGGCTGAATGGGTCTATAGCCAGTTAACATACTGGCTGAATGGGTCTATAGTCAGTTAACATACTGGCTGAATGGGTCTATAGTCAGTTAACATACTGGCTGAATGGGTCTATAGTCAGTTAACATACTGGCTGAATGGGTCTATAGTCAGTTAACATACTGGCTGAATGGGTCTATAGCCAGTTAACATACTGGCTGAATGGGTCTATAGCCAGTTAACATACTGGCTGAATGGGTCTATAGTCAGTTAACATACTGGCTGAATGGGTCTATAGTCAGTTAACATACTGGCTGAATGGGTCTATAGTTAACATACTGGCTGAATGGGTCTATAGTCAGTTAACATACTGGCTGAATGGGTCTATAGTCAGTTAACATACTGGCTGAATGGGTCTATAGTTAACATACTGGCTGAATGGGTCTATAGTTAACATACTGGCTGAATGGGTCTATAGTTAACATACTGGCTGAATGGGTCTATAGCCAGTTAACATACTGGCTGAATGGGTCTATAGTCAGTTAACATACTGGCTGAATGGGTCTATAGTCAGTTAACATACTGGCTGAATGGGTCTATAGTCAGTTAACATACTGGCTGAATGGGTCTATAGTCAGTTAACATACTGGCTGAATGGGTCTATAGTCAGTTAACATACTGGCTGAATGGGTCTATAGTTAACATACTGGCTGAATGGGTCTATAGTTAACATACTGGCTGAATGGGTCTATAGTTAACATACTGGCTGAATGGGTCTATAGTCAGTTAACATACTGGCTGAATGGGTCTATAGTTAACATACTGGCTGAATGGGTCTATAGTCAGTTAACATACTGGCTGAATGGGTCTATAGTCAGTTAACATACTGGCTGAATGGGTCTATAGTTAACATACTGGCTGAATGGGTCTATAGTTAACATACTGGCTGAATGGGTCTATAGTCAGTTAACATACTGGCTGAATGGGTCTATAGTCAGTTAACATACTGGCTGAATGGGTCTATAGTTAACATACTGGCTGAATGGGTCTATAGTCAGTTAACATACTGGCTGAATGGGTCTATAGTCAGTTAACATACTGGCTGAATGGGTCTATAGTCAGTTAACATACTGGCTGAATGGGTCTATAGTCAGTTAACATACTGGCTGAATGGGTCTATAGTCAGTTAACATACTGGCTGAATGGGTCTATAGTCAGTTAACATACTGGCTGAATGGGTCTATAGTCAGTTAACATACTGGCTGAATGGGTCTATAGCCAGTTAACATACTGGCTGAATGGGTCTATAGTCAGTTAACATACTGGCTGAATGGGTCTATAGTCAGTTAACATACTGGCTGAATGGGTCTATAGTTAACATACTGGCTGAATGGGTCTATAGTTAACATACTGGCTGAATGGGTCTATAGTCAGTTAACATACTGGCTGAATGGGTCTATAGTTAACATACTGGCTGAATGGGTCTATAATCAGTTAACATACTGGCTGAATGGGTCTATAGTCAGTTAACATACTGGCTGAATGGGTCTATAGTCAGTTAACATACTGGCTGAATGGGTCTATAGTCAGTTAACATACTGGCTGAATGGGTCTATAGTCAGTTAACATACTGGCTGAATGGGTCTATAGTCAGTTAACATACTGGCTGAATGGGTCTATAGTCAGTTAACATACTGGCTGAATGGGTCTATAGTCAGTTAACATACTGGCTGAATGGGTCTATAGTCAGTTAACATACTGGCTGAATGGGTCTATAGTCAGTTAACATACTGGCTGAATGGGTCTATAGTTAACATACTGGCTGAATGGGTCTATAATCAGTTAACATACTGGCTGAATGGGTCTATAGTCAGTTAACATACTGGCTGAATGGGTCTATAGTCAGTTAACATACTGGCTGAATGGGTCTATAGTCAGTTAACATACTGGCTGAATGGGTCTATAGTCAGTTAACATACTGGCTGAATGGGTCTATAGTCAGTTAACATACTGGCTGAATGGGTCTATAGTCAGTTAACATACTGGCTGAATGGGTCTATAGTCAGTTAACATACTGGCTGAATGGGTCTATAGTCAGTTAACATACTGGCTGAATGGGTCTATAGTCAGTTAACATACTGGCTGAATGGGTCTATAGTCAGTTAACATACTGGCTGAATGGGTCTATAGTCAGTTAACATACTGGCTGAATGGGTCTATAGTTAACATACTGGCTGAATGGGTCTATAGTCAACATACTGGCTGAATGGGTCTATAGTCAGTTAACATACTGGCTGAATGGGTCTATAGTCAGTTAACATACTGGCTGAATGGGTCTATAGTCAGTTAACATACTGGCTGAATGGGTCTATAGTCAGTTAACATACTGGCTGAATGGGTCTATAGTCAGTTAACATACTGGCTGAATGGGTCTATAGTTAACATACTGGCTGAATGGGTCTATAGTCAGTTAACATACTGGCTGAATGGGTCTATAGTCAGTTAACATACTGGCTGAATGGGTCTATAGTCAGTTAACATACTGGCTGAATGGGTCTATAGTCAGTTAACATACTGGCTGAATGGGTCTATAGTCAGTTAACATACTGGCTGAATGGGTCTATAGTCAGTTAACATACTGGCTGAATGGGTCTATAGTCAGTTAACATACTGGCTGAATGGGTCTATAGTCAGTTAACATACTGGCTGAATGGGTCTATAGTCAGTTAACATACTGGCTGAATGGGTCTATAGTCAGTTAACATACTGGCTGAATGGGTCTATAGTCAGTTAACATACTGGCTGAATGGGTCTATAGTCAGTTAACATACTGGCTGAATGGGTCTATAGTCAGTTAACATACTGGCTGAATGGGTCTATAGTCAGTTAACATACTGGCTGAATGGGTCTATAGTTAACATACTGGCTGAATGGGTCTATAGTCAACATACTGGCTGAATGGGTCTATAGTCAGTTAACATACTGGCTGAATGGGTCTATAGTCAGTTAACATACTGGCTGAATGGGTCTATAGTCAGTTAACATACTGGCTGAATGGGTCTATAGTCAGTTAACATACTGGCTGAATGGGTCTATAGTCAGTTAACATACTGGCTGAATGGGTCTATAGTCAGTTAACATACTGGCTGAATGGGTCTATAGTCAGTTAACATACTGGCTGAATGGGTCTATAGTCAGTTAACATACTGGCTGAATGGGTCTATAGTTAACATACTGGCTGAATGGGTCTATAGTCAGTTAACATACTGGCTGAATGGATCTATAGTTAACATACTGGCTGAATGGGTCTATAGTCAACATACTGGCTGAATGGGTCTATAGTCAGTTAACATACTGGCTGAATGGGTCTATAGTCAGTTAACATACTGGCTGAATGGGTCTATAGTCAGTTAACATACTGGCTGAATGGGTCTATAGTCAGTTAACATACTGGCTGAATGGGTCTATAGTCAGTTAACATACTGGCTGAATGGGTCTATAGTCAGTTAACATACTGGCTGAATGGGTCTATAGTCAGTTAACATACTGGCTGAATGGGTCTATAGTCAGTTAACATACTGGCTGAATGGGTCTATAGTCAGTTAACATACTGGCTGAATGGGTCTATAGTCAGTTAACATACTGGCTGAATGGGTCTATAGTCAGTTAACATACTGGCTGAATGGGTCTATAGTCAGTTAACATACTGGCTGAATGGGTCTATAGTCAGTTAACATACTGGCTGAATGGGTCTATAGTCAGTTAACATACTGGCTGAATGGGTCTATAGTCAGTTAACATACTGGCTGAATGGGTCTATAGTTAACATACTGGCTGAATGGGTCTATAGTCAACATACTGGCTGAATGGGTCTATAGTCAGTTAACATACTGGCTGAATGGGTCTATAGTCAACATACTGGCTGAATGGGTCTATAGTCAGTTAACATACTGGCTGAATGGGTCTATAGTCAGTTAACATACTGGCTGAATGGGTCTATAGTCAGTTAACATACTGGCTGAATGGGTCTATAGTCAGTTAACATACTGGCTGAATGGGTCTATAGTCAGTTAACATACTGGCTGAATGGGTCTATAGTCAGTTAACATACTGGCTGAATGGGTCTATAGTCAGTTAACATACTGGCTGAATGGGTCTATAGTTAACATACTGGCTGAATGGGTCTATAGTCAGTTAACATACTGGCTGAATGGGTCTATAGTTAACATACTGGCTGAATGGGTCTATAGTCAACATACTGGCTGAATGGGTCTATAGTCAACATACTGGCTGAATGGGTCTATAGTCAGTTAACATACTGGCTGAATGGGTCTATAGTCAGTTAACATACTGGCTGAATGGGTCTATAGTCAGTTAACATACTGGCTGAATGGGTCTATAGTCAGTTAACATACTGGCTGAATGGGTCTATAGTCAGTTAACATACTGGCTGAATGGGTCTATAGTCAGTTAACATACTGGCTGAATGGGTCTATAGTCAGTTAACATACTGGCTGAATGGGTCTATAGTTAACATACTGGCTGAATGGGTCTATAGTCAACATACTGGCTGAATGGGTCTATAGTCAGTTAACATACTGGCTGAATGGGTCTATAGTCAGTTAACATACTGGCTGAATGGGTCTATAGTCAGTTAACATACTGGCTGAATGGGTCTATAGTCAGTTAACATACTGGCTGAATGGGTCTATAGTCAGTTAACATACTGGCTGAATGGGTCTATAGTCAGTTAACATACTGGCTGAATGGGTCTATAGTCAGTTAACATACTGGCTGAATGGGTCTATAGTCAGTTAACATACTGGCTGAATGGGTCTATAGTTAACATACTGGCTGAATGGGTCTATAGTCAACATACTGGCTGAATGGGTCTATAGTCAGTTAACATACTGGCTGAATGGGTCTATAGTCAGTTAACATACTGGCTGAATGGGTCTATAGTCAGTTAACATACTGGCTGAATGGGTCTATAGTCAGTTAACATACTGGCTGAATGGGTCTATAGTCAGTTAACATACTGGCTGAATGGGTCTATAGTTAACATACTGGCTGAATGGGTCTATAGTCAGTTAACATACTGGCTGAATGGGTCTATAGTCAGTTAACATACTGTCTGAATGGGTCTATAGTCAGTTAACATACTGTCTGAATGGGTCTATAGTCAGTTAACATACTGGCTGAATGGGTCTATAGTCAGTTAACATACTGGCTGAATGGGTCTATAGTCAGTTAACATACTGGCTGAATGGGTCTATAGTCAGTTAACATACTGGCTGAATGGGTCTATAGTCAGTTAACATACTGGCTGAATGGGTCTATAGTCAGTTAACATACTGGCTGAATGGGTCTATAGTCAGTTAACATACTGGCTGAATGGGTCTATAGTCAGTTAACATACTGGCTGAATGGGTCTATAGTCAGTTAACATACTGGCTGAATGGGTCTATAGTCAGTTAACATACTGGCTGAATGGGTCTATAGTTAACATACTGGCTGAATGGGTCTATAGTCAACATACTGGCTGAATGGGTCTATAGTCAGTTAACATACTGGCTGAATGGGTCTATAGTCAGTTAACATACTGGCTGAATGGGTCTATAGTCAGTTAACATACTGGCTGAATGGGTCTATAGTCAGTTAACATACTGGCTGAATGGGTCTATAGTCAGTTAACATACTGGCTGAATGGGTCTATAGTCAGTTAACATACTGGCTGAATGGGTCTATAGTCAGTTAACATACTGGCTGAATGGGTCTATAGTCAGTTAACATACTGGCTGAATGGGTCTATAGTTAACATACTGGCTGAATGGGTCTATAGTCAGTTAACATACTGGCTGAATGGGTCTATAGTTAACATACTGGCTGAATGGGTCTATAGTCAGTTAACATACTGGCTGAATGGGTCTATAGTTAACATACTGGCTGAATGGGTCTATAGTCAGTTAACATACTGGCTGAATGGGTCTATAGTCAGTTAACATACTGGCTGAATGGGTCTATAGTCAGTTAACATACTGGCTGAATGGGTCTATAGTCAGTTAACATACTGGCTGAATGGGTCTATAGTCAGTTAACATACTGGCTGAATGGGTCTATAGTCAGTTAACATACTGGCTGAATGGGTCTATAGTCAGTTAACATACTGGCTGAATGGGTCTATAGTCAGTTAACATACTGGCTGAATGGGTCTATAGTCAGTTAACATACTGGCTGAATGGGTCTATAGTCAGTTAACATACTGGCTGAATGGGTCTATAGTCAGTTAACATACTGGCTGAATGGGTCTATAGTCAGTTAACATACTGGCTGAATGGGTCTATAGTCAGTTAACATACTGGCTGAATGGGTCTATAGTCAGTTAACATACTGGCTGAATGGGTCTATAGTCAGTTAACATACTGGCTGAATGGGTCTATAGTCAGTTAACATACTGGCTGAATGGGTCTATAGTCAGTTAACATACTGGCTGAATGGGTCTATAGTTAACATACTGGCTGAATGGGTCTATAGTCAGTTAACATACTGGCTGAATGGGTCTATAGTCAGTTAACATACTGGCTGAATGGGTCTATAGTCAGTTAACATACTGGCTGAATGGGTCTATAGTCAGTTAACATACTGGCTGAATGGGTCTATAGTCAGTTAACATACTGGCTGAATGGGTCTATAGTCAGTTAACATACTGGCTGAATGGGTCTATAGTCAGTTAACATACTGGCTGAATGGGTCTATAGTCAGTTAACATACTGGCTGAATGGGTCTATAGTCAGTTAACATACTGGCTGAATGGGTCTATAGTCAGTTAACATACTGGCTGAATGGGTCTATAGTCAGTTAACATACTGGCTGAATGGGTCTATAGTCAGTTAACATACTGGCTGAATGGGTCTATAGTCAGTTAACATACTGGCTGAATGGGTCTATAGTCAGTTAACATACTGGCTGAATGGGTCTATAGTTAACATACTGGCTGAATGGGTCTATAGTTAACATACTGGCTGAATGGGTCTATAGTCAGTTAACATACTGGCTGAATGGGTCTATAGTTAACATACTGGCTGAATGGGTCTATAGTCAGTTAACATACTGGCTGAATGGGTCTATAGTCAGTTAACATACTGGCTGAATGGGTCTATAGTCAGTTAACATACTGGCTGAATGGGTCTATAGTCAGTTAACATACTGGCTGAATGGGTCTATAGTTAACATACTGGCTGAATGGGTCTATAGTTAACATACTGGCTGAATGGGTCTATAGTCAGTTAACATACTGGCTGAATGGGTCTATAGTCAGTTAACATAGTCTAACATAACATACTGGCTGAATGGGTCTATAGTCAGTTAACATACTGGCTGAATGGGTCTATAGTCAGTTAACATACTGGCTGAATGGGTCTATAGTTAACATACTGGCTGAATGGGTCTATAGCCAGTTAACATACTGGCTGAATGGGTCTATAGTCAGTTAACATACTGGCTGAATGGGTCTATAGTCAGTTAACATACTGGCTGAATGGGTCTATAGTCAGTTAACATACTGGCTGAATGGGTCTATAGTCAGTTAACATACTGGCTGAATGGGTCTATAGTTAACATACTGGCTGAATGGGTCTATAGTCAGTTAACATACTGGCTGAATGGGTCTATAGTCAGTTAACATACTGGCTGAATGGGTCTATAGTCAGTTAACATACTGGCTGAATGGGTCTATAGTCAGTTAACATACTGGCTGAATGGGTCTATAGTTAACATACTGGCTGAATGGGTCTATAGTCAGTTAACATACTGGCTGAATGGGTCTATAGTTAACATACTGGCTGAATGGGTCTATAGTCAGTTAACATACTGGCTGAATGGGTCTATAGTCAGTTAACATACTGGCTGAATGGGTCTATAGTCAGTTAACATGCTGGCTGAATGGGTCTATAGTTAACATACTGGCTGAATGGGTCTATAGTCAGTTAACATACTGGCTGAATGGGTCTATAGTCAGTTAACATACTGGCTGAATGAGTCTATAGTTAACATACTGGCTGAATGGGTCTATAGTCAGTTAACATACTGGCTGAATGGGTCTATAGTCAGTTAACATACTGGCTGAATGGGTCTATAGTCAGTTAACATACTGGCTGAATGGGTCTATAGTCAGTTAACATACTGGCTGAATGGGTCTATAGTCAGTTAACATACTGGCTGAATGGGTCTATAGTCAGTTAACATACTGGCTGAATGGGTCTATAGTCAGTTAACATACTGGCTGAATGGGTCTATAGTCAGTTAACATACTGGCTGAATGGGTCTATAATCAGTTAACATACTGGCTGAATGGGTCTATAGTCAGTTAACATACTGGCTGAATGGGTCTATAGTCAGTTAACATACTGGCTGAATGGGTCTATAGTCAGTTAACATACTGGCTGAATGGGTCTATAGTCAGTTAACATACTGGCTGAATGGGTCTATAGTCAGTTAACATACTGGCTGAATGGGTCTATAGTCAGTTAACATACTGGCTGAATGGGTCTATAGTTAACATACTGGCTGAATGGGTCTATAGTCAGTTAACATACTGGCTGAATGGGTCTATAGTCAGTTAACATACTGGCTGAATGGGTCTATAGTCAGTTAACATACTGTCTGAATGGGTCTATAGTCAGTTAACATACTGGCTGAATGGGTCTATAGTCAGTTAACATACTGGCTGAATGGGTCTATAGTCAGTTAACATACTGGCTGAATGGGTCTATAGTCAGTTAACATACTGGCTGAATGGGTCTATAGTCAGTTAACATACTGGCTGAATGGGTCTATAGTCAGTTAACATACTGGCTGAATGGGTCTATAGTCAGTTAACATACTGGCTGAATGGGTCTATAGTCAGTTAACATACTGGCTGAATGGGTCTATAGTCAGTTAACATACTGGCTGAATGGGTCTATAGTCAGTTAACATACTGGCTGAATGGGTCTATAGTTAACATACTGGCTGAATGGGTCTATAGTCAACATACTGGCTGAATGGGTCTATAGTCAGTTAACATACTGGCTGAATGGGTCTATAGTCAGTTAACATACTGACTGAATGGGTCTATAGTCAGTTAACATACTGGCTGAATGGGTCTATAGTCAGTTAACATACTGGCTGAATGGGTCTATAGTCAGTTAACATACTGGCTGAATGGGTCTATAGTTAACATACTGGCTGAATGGGTCTATAGTCAGTTAACATACTGGCTGAATGGGTCTATAGTCAGTTAACATACTGGCTGAATGGGTCTATAGTCAGTTAACATACTGGCTGAATGGGTCTATAGTCAGTTAACATACTGGCTGAATGGGTCTATAGTTAACATACTGGCTGAATGGGTCTATAGTCAACATACTGGCTGAATGGGTCTATAGTCAGTTAACATACTGGCTGAATGGGTCTATAGTCAGTTAACATACTGGCTGAATGGGTCTATAGTCAGTTAACATACTGGCTGAATGGGTCTATAGTCAGTTAACATACTGGCTGAATGGGTCTATAGTCAGTTAACATACTGGCTGAATGGGTCTATAGTCAGTTAACATACTGGCTGAATGGGTCTATAGTCAGTTAACATACTGGCTGAATGGGTCTATAGTCAGTTAACATACTGGCTGAATGGGTCTATAGTCAGTTAACATACTGGCTGAATGGGTCTATAGTCAGTTAACATACTGGCTGAATGGGTCTATAGTCAGTTAACATACTGGCTGAATGGGTCTATAGTCAGTTAACATACTGGCTGAATGGGTCTATAGTCAGTTAACATACTGGCTGAATGGGTCTATAGTCAGTTAACATACTGGCTGAATGGGTCTATAGTCAGTTAACATACTGGCTGAATGGGTCTATAGTTAACATACTGGCTGAATGGGTCTATAGTTAACATACTGGCTGAATGGGTCTATAGTTAACATACTGGCTGAATGGGTCTATAGTTAACATACTGGCTGAATGGGTCTATAGTTAACATACTGGCTGAATGGGTCTATAGTCAGTTAACATACTGGCTGAATGGGTCTATAGTCAGTTAACATACTGGCTGAATGGGTCTATAGTCAGTTAACATACTGGCTGAATGGGTCTATAGTCAGTTAACATACTGGCTGAATGGGTCTATAGTCAGTTAACATACTGGCTGAATGGGTCTATAGTTAACATACTGGCTGAATGGGTCTATAGTTAACATACTGGCTGAATGGGTCTATAGTCAGTTAACATACTGGCTGAATGGGTCTATAGTTAACATACTGGCTGAATGGGTCTATAGTCAGTTAACATACTGGCTGAATGGGTCTATAGTCAGTTAACATACTGGCTGAATGGGTCTATAGTTAACATACTGGCTGAATGGGTCTATAGCCAGTTAACATACTGGCTGAATGGGTCTATAGTCAGTTAACATACTGGCTGAATGGGTCTATAGTCAGTTAACATACTGGCTGAATGGGTCTATAGTCAGTTAACATACTGGCTGAATGGGTCTATAGTCAGTTAACATACTGGCTGAATGGGTCTATAGTTAACATACTGGCTGAATGGGTCTATAGTCAGTTAACATACTGGCTGAATGGGTCTATAGTCAGTTAACATACTGGCTGAATGGGTCTATAGTCAGTTAACATACTGGCTGAATGGGTCTATAGTCAGTTAACATACTGGCTGAATGGGTCTATAGTTAACATACTGGCTGAATGGGTCTATAGTCAGTTAACATACTGGCTGAATGGGTCTATAGTTAACATACTGGCTGAATGGGTCTATAGTCAGTTAACATACTGGCTGAATGGGTCTATAGTCAGTTAACATACTGGCTGAATGGGTCTATAGTCAGTTAACATGCTGGCTGAATGGGTCTATAGTTAACATACTGGCTGAATGGGTCTATAGTCAGTTAACATACTGGCTGAATGGGTCTATAGTCAGTTAACATACTGGCTGAATGAGTCTATAGTTAACATACTGGCTGAATGGGTCTATAGTCAGTTAACATACTGGCTGAATGGGTCTATAGTCAGTTAACATACTGGCTGAATGGGTCTATAGTCAGTTAACATACTGGCTGAATGGGTCTATAGTCAGTTAACATACTGGCTGAATGGGTCTATAGTCAGTTAACATACTGGCTGAATGGGTCTATAGTCAGTTAACATACTGGCTGAATGGGTCTATAGTCAGTTAACATACTGGCTGAATGGGTCTATAGTCAGTTAACATACTGGCTGAATGGGTCTATAATCAGTTAACATACTGGCTGAATGGGTCTATAGTCAGTTAACATACTGGCTGAATGGGTCTATAGTCAGTTAACATACTGGCTGAATGGGTCTATAGTCAGTTAACATACTGGCTGAATGGGTCTATAGTCAGTTAACATACTGGCTGAATGGGTCTATAGTCAGTTAACATACTGGCTGAATGGGTCTATAGTCAGTTAACATACTGGCTGAATGGGTCTATAGTCAGTTAACATACTGGCTGAATGGGTCTATAGTCAGTTAACATACTGGCTGAATGGGTCTATAGTCCGTTAACATACTGGCTGAATGGGTCTATAGTCAGTTAACATACTGGCTGAATGGGTCTATAGTCAGTTAACATACTGGCTGAATGGGTCTATAGTCAGTTAACATACTGGCTGAATGGGTCTATAGTCAGTTAACATACTGGCTGAATGGGTCTATAGTCAGTTAACATACTGGCTGAATGGGTCTATAGTCAGTTAACATACTGGCTGAATGGGTCTATAGTCAGTTAACATACTGGCTGAATGGGTCTATAGTCAGTTAACATACTGGCTGAATGGGTCTATAGTCAGTTAACATACTGGCTGAATGGGTCTATAGTCAGTTAACATACTGTCTGAATGGGTCTATAGTCAGTTAACATACTGGCTGAATGGGTCTATAGTCAGTTAACATACTGGCTGAATGGGTCTATAGTCAGTTAACATACTGGCTGAATGGGTCTATAGTCAGTTAACATACTGGCTGAATGGGTCTATAGTCAGTTAACATACTGGCTGAATGGGTCTATAGTCAGTTAACATACTGGCTGAATGGGTCTATAGTTAACATACTGGCTGAATGGGTCTATAGTCAGTTAACATACTGGCTGAATGGGTCTATAGTCAGTTAACATACTGGCTGAATGGGTCTATAGTCAGTTAACATACTGGCTGAATGGGTCTATAGTCAGTTAACATACTGGTTGAATGGGTCTATAGTCAGTTAACATACTGGCTGAATGGGTCTATAGTCAGTTAACATACTGGCTGAATGGGTCTATAGTCAACATACTGGCTGAATGGGTCTATAGTCAGTTAACATACTGGTTGAATGGGTCTATAGTCAGTTAACATACTGGCTGAATGGGTCTATAGTCAGTTAACATACTGGCTGAATGGGTCTATAGTCAGTTAACATACTGGCTGAATGGGTCTATAGTCAGTTAACATACTGGCTGAATGGGTCTATAGTCAGTTAACATACTGGCTGAATGGGTCTATAGTCAGTTAACATACTGGCTGAATGGGTCTATAGTCAGTTAACATACTGGCTGAATGGGTCTATAGTCAGTTAACATACTGGCTGAATGGGTCTATAGTCAGTTAACATACTGGCTGAATGGGTCTATAGTCAGTTAACATACTGGCTGAATGGGTCTATAGTCAGTTAACATACTGGCTGAATGGGTCTGTGTGTGTGTGTGTGTGTGTGTGTGTGTACCTCGTTAGCCTTCGGGTCGTCAGGACACTGTGTGTGTGTGTGTGTGTGTGTGTGTGTGTGTGTGTGTGTGTGTGTGTGTGTGTGTGTGTGTGTGTGTGTGTGTGTGTGTGTGTGTGTGTGTGTGTGTGTGTGTGTGTGTACCTCGTTAGCCTTCGGGTCGTCAGGACACTGTGCGTCTTTGGTCTGCTTGATGTTCTCCACCATTTTCCTCAGGAAGGCGTGACTGTTGTTCTCATTCTGCACCATCAACACCTCTAGCATGAACCACAGACACCTACACACACACACACACACACACACACACACACACACACACACACACACACACACACACACACACACACACACACACACACACACACACACACATCAGAAATACTCAAGCTGTCTGTGTTCGTGTGTAAGAGGAGAGGCCATGTACTGTCTGATGAAGAGGAGAGGCCATGTACTGTCTGATGAAGAGGAGAGGCCATGTACTGTCTGGTTGAGGAGAGATGAAGAGGAGAGGCCATGTACTGTCTGGTTGAGGAGAGATGAAGAGGAGAGGCCATGTACTGTCTGGTTGAGGAGAGATGAAGAGGAGAGGCCATGTACTGTCTGATTTAGGAGGGATGAAGAGGAGAGGCCATGTACTGTCTGGTTGAGGAGAGATGAAGAGGAGAGGCCATGGATGAATTGAGGAGAGATGAAGAGGCCATGCATTGTCTGGTTGAGGAGAGAGGAGAGATGTAGAGGCCATGCACTGTCTGGTTGAGGAGAGAGGAAGAGGAGAGGCCATGTACTGTCTGGTTGAGGAGAGATGAAGAGGAGAGGCCATGTACTGTCTGATTGAGGAGAGATGAAGAGGAGAGGCCATGTACTGTCTGGTTGAGGAGAGAGGAAGAGGAGAGGCCATGTACTGTCTGATTGAGGAGAGATGAAGAGGAGAGTGTGTGTATGGTGTGTGTGTATGTATGGTGTGTATGTGTGTGTGTGTGTATGGTGTGTGTATGTGTGGTGTGTGTGTGTGTGTGTATGGTGTGTGCGTGTGTGTGTGTGTATGGTGTGTGTATGTGTGTGTGTATGGTGTGTGTGTGTGTGTGTGTACACTCACTCCTTGAGGTCTCGGAGCTGTTCAAAGTCCTGTGGCTTGGTGAAGTCTGGGTCATGAGCCAACAGGTGGATCATATAAGGAACCACATACTCTGGTAGGAGAGACATCATCTTATCTATAGAGGGAGAGGAGGAGAGGAGGGGGGAGAGAGGGGGAGAGGAGGGAGGAGAAGGAGAGAGGGGGAGGGGGAGGGGAGAGGAGGAGAGGAGAGGGGGAGAGGAGGGAGAGAGAAGAGGAGAGAGGGAGAAGAGAAGAGGGGGAGAGGAGGGAGGAGAAGGAGAGGGAAAAGGAGAGAGGGGGAGAGGAGGAGAGGAGGAGAGGAGAAGGGGAGAGGGAGAAGGAGAGGGGAGAGGAGGAGGAGAGAGCGGGAGAGAGGAGGAGAGAGAAGGAGAAAGGAAAGGAGGAGAGAGAAGGAGAAAGGAGGGGAGGAGGGAGAAGGAGAGAGGAGGGGAGGAGGGAGAGGGAGAGAGGGGAAAGGAGGAGAGGGGTGTAGGGAGAAGGGCGGGAGAGCAGACAGGGGAGGACGGACTTAGTAAGATTTCTGTGCTGATGTATTAACAGTGGGGTTGAGTCGTGTCCGGTTGTATTAACAGTGGGGTTGAGTCGTGGGGTTGAGTCATGTCCTGATGTATTAACAGTGGGGTTGAGTCGTGTCCTGATGTATTAACAGTGGGGTTGAGTCGTGTCCTGATGTATTAACAGTGGGGTTGAGTCGTGTCCTGTTGTATTAACAGTGGGGTTGAGTCGTGTCCTGATGTATTAACAGTGGGGTTGAGTCGTGTCCTGATGTATTAACAGTGGGGTTGAGTCGTGTCCTGATGTATTAACAGTGAGGTTGAGTTGTGTGCTGATGTATTAATAGTGGGGTTGAGTCGTGGGGTTGAGTCGTGTCCTGTTGTATTAACAGTGGGGTTGAGTCGTGTCCTGATGTATTAACAGTGGGGTTGAGTCGTGTCCTGTTGTATTAACAGTGGGGTTGAGTCGTGTCCTGATGTATTAACAGTGGGGTTGAGTCGTGTCCTGATGTATTAACAGTGGGGTTGAGTCGTGTCCTGATGTATTAACAGTGGGGTTGAGTCGTGGGGTTGAGTCGTGTCCTGATGTATT
Source organism: Oncorhynchus gorbuscha (assembly GCF_021184085.1). Classification (NCBI taxonomy): domain Eukaryota; kingdom Metazoa; phylum Chordata; class Actinopteri; order Salmoniformes; family Salmonidae; genus Oncorhynchus; species Oncorhynchus gorbuscha. The sequence continues at coordinate 907,681 of NW_025745234.1, read as the reverse complement.
AACAGTGGGGTTGAGTCGTGTCCTGATGTATTAACAGTGGGGTTGAGTCGTGGGGTTGAGTCGTGTCCTGATGTATTAACAGTGGGGTTGAGTCGTGGGGTTGAGTCGTGTCCTGATGTATTAACAGTGGGGTTGAGTCGTGTCCTGATGTATTAACAGTGAGGTTGAGTTGTGTCCTGATGTATTAACAGTGGGGTTGAGTCGTGGGGTTGAGTCGTGTCCTGATGTATTAACAGTGGGGTTGAGTCGTGTCCTGATGTATTAACAGTGGGGTTGAGTCGTGGGGTTGAGTCGTGTCCTGATGTATTAACAGTGAGGTTGAGTCGTGTCCTGATGTATTAACAGTGGGGTTGAGTCGTGGGGTTGAGTCGTGTCCTGATGTATTAACAGTGAGGTTGAGTCGTGTCCTGATGTATTAACAGTGGGGTTGAGTCGTGGGGTTGAGTCGTGTCCTGATGTATTAACAGTGGGGTTGAGTCGTGGGGTTGAGTCGTGTCCTGTTGTATTAACAGTGGGGTTGAGTCGTGGGGTTGAGTCGTGTCCTGATGTATTAACAGTGAGGTTGAGTCGTGTCCTGATGTATTAACAGTGGGGTTGAGTCGTGGGGTTGAGTCGTGTCCTGATGTATTAACAGTGGGGTTGAGTCGTGGGGTTGAGTCGTGTCCTGTTGTATTAACAGTGGGGTTGAGTCGTGGGGTTGAGTCGTGTCCTGATGTATTAACAGTGGGGTTGAGTCGTGTCCTGATGTATTAACAGTGGGGTTGAGTCGTGAGGTTGAGTTGTGTCCTGATGTATTAACAGTGGGGTTGAGTCGTGGGGTTGAGTCGTGTCCTGATGTATTAACAGTGGGGTTGAGTCGTGAGGTTGAGTTGTGTCCTGATGTATTAACAGTGGGGTTGAGTCGTGTCCTGATGTATTAACAGTGGGGTTGAGTCGTGTCCTGATGTATTAACAGTGGGGTTGAGTCGTGTCCTGATGTATTAACAGTGGGGTTGAGTCGTGTCCTGATGTATTAACAGTGGGGTTGAGTCGTGTCCTGATGTATTAACAGTGGGGTTGAGTCGTGTCCTGATGTATTAACAGTGGGGTTGAGTCGTGGGGTTGAGTCGTGTCCTGATGTATTAACAGTAAGGTTGAGTCGTGTCCTGATGTATTAACAGTGGGGTTGAGTCGTGTCCTGATGTATTAACAGTGGGGTTGAGTCGTGTCCTGATGTATTAACAGTGGGGTTGAGTCGTGTCCTGATGTATTAACAGTGGGGTTGAGTCGTGTCCTGATGTATTAACAGTGGGGTTGAGTCGTGGGGTTGAGTCGTGTCCTGATGTATTAACAGTAAGGTTGAGTCGTGTCCTGATATATTAACAGTGGGGTTGAGTCGTGGGGTTGAGTCGTGTCCTGTTGTATTAACAGTGGGGTTGAGTCGTGGGGTTGAGTCGTGTCCTGATGTATTAACAGTGGGGTTGAGTCGTGTCCTGATGTATTAACAGTGGGGTTGAGTCGTGAGGTTGAGTTGTGTCCTGATGTATTAACAGTGGGGTTGAGTCGTGCGGTTGAGTCGTGTCCTGATGTATTAACAGTGGGGTTGAGTCGTGGGGTTGAGTCGTGTCCTGATGTATTAACAGTGGGGTTGAGTCGTGGGGTTGAGTCGTGTCCTGTTGTATTAACAGTGGGGTTGAGTCGTGGGGTTGAGTCGTGTCCTGATGTATTAACAGTGGGGTTGAGTCGTGTCCTGATGTATTAACAGTGGGGTTGAGTCGTGAGGTTGAGTTGTGTCCTGATGTATTAACAGTGGGGTTGAGTCGTGGGGTTGAGTCGTGTCCTGATGTATTAACAGTGGGGTTGAGTCGTGAGGTTGAGTTGTGTCCTGATGTATTAACAGTGGGGTTGAGTCGTGTCCTGATGTATTAACAGTGGGGTTGAGTCGTGTCCTGATGTATTAACAGTGGGGTTGAGTCGTGTCCTGATGTATTAACAGTGGGGTTGAGTCGTGTCCTGATGTATTAACAGTGGGGTTGAGTCGTGTCCTGATGTATTAACAGTGGGGTTGAGTCGTGTCCTGATGTATTAACAGTGGGGTTGAGTCGTGGGGTTGAGTCGTGTCCTGATGTATTAACAGTAAGGTTGAGTCGTGTCCTGATGTATTAACAGTGGGGTTGAGTCGTGTCCTGATGTATTAACAGTGGGGTTGAGTCGTGTCCTGATGTATTAACAGTGGGGTTGAGTCGTGTCCTGATGTATTAACAGTGGGGTTGAGTCGTGTCCTGATGTATTAACAGTGGGGTTGAGTCGTGGGGTTGAGTCGTGTCCTGATGTATTAACAGTAAGGTTGAGTCGTGTCCTGATATATTAACAGTGGGGTTGAGTCGTGGGGTTGAGTCGTGTCCTGTTGTATTAACAGTGGGGTTGAGTCGTGGGGTTGAGTCGTGTCCTGATGTATTAACAGTGGGGTTGAGTCGTGTCCTGATGTATTAACAGTGGGGTTGAGTCGTGAGGTTGAGTTGTGTCCTGATGTATTAACAGTGGGGTTGAGTCGTGCGGTTGAGTCGTGTCCTGATGTATTAACAGTGGGGTTGAGTCGTGAGGTTGAGTTGTGTCCTGATGTATTAACAGTGGGGTTGAGTCGTGGGGTTGAGTCGTGTCCTGATGTATTAACAGTGGGGTTGAGTCGTGTCCTGATGTATTAACAGTGGGGTTGAGTCGTGTCCTGATGTATTAACAGTGGGGTTGAGTCGTGTCCTGATGTATTAACAGTGGGGTTGAGTCGTGTCCTGATGTATTAACAGTGGGGTTGAGTCGTGTCCTGATGTATTAACAGTGGGGTTGAGTCGTGGGGTTGAGTCGTGTCCTGATGTATTAACAGTAAGGTTGAGTCGTGTCCTGATATATTAACAGTGGGGTTGAGTCGTGAGGTTGAGTCGTGTCCTGTTGTATTAACAGTGGGGTTGAGTCGTGTCCTGATGTATTAACAGTGAGGTTGAGTCGTGGGGTTGAGTTGTGTCCTGATGTATTAACAGTGGGGTTGAGTCGTGAGGTTGAGTTGTGTCCTGATGTATTAACAGTGGGGTTGAGTCGTGGGGTTGAGTCGTGTCCTGATGTATTAACAGTGGGGTTGAGTCGTGAGGTTGAGTCGTGTCCTGATGTAATAACAGTGGGGTTGAGTCGTGTCCTGATGTATTAACAGTGGGGTTGAGTCGTGTCCTGATGTATTAACAGTGGGGTTGAGTCGTGTCCTGTTGTATTAACAGTGGGGTTGAGTCGTGTCCTGATATATTAACAGTGGGGTTGAGTCGTGGGGTTGAGTCGTGTCCTGTTGTATTAACAGTGGGGTTGAGTCGTGTCCTGATGTATTAACAGTTTGGTTGAGTCGTGTCCTGATGTATTAACAGTGGGGTTGAGTCGTGTCCTGATGTATTAACAGTGGGGTTGAGTCTTGTCCTGATGTATTAACAGTGGGGTTGAGTCGTGTCCTGATGTATTAACAGTGGGGTTGAGTCGTGTCCTGATGTATTAACAGTGGGGTTGAGTCGTGGGGTTGAGTCGTGTCCTGATGTATTAACAGTGGGGTTGAGTCGTGTCCTGATGTATTAACAGTGGGGTTGAGTCGTGTCCTGATGTATTAACAGTGGGGTTGAGTCGTGTCCTGATGTATTAACAGTGAGGTTGAGTCGTGGGGTTGAGTCGTGTCCTGATGTATTAACAGTGAGGTTGAGTCGTGTCCTGATGTATTAACAGTGGGGTTGAGTCGTGTCCTGATGTATTAACAGTGAGGTTGAGTCGTGTCCTGATGTATTAACAGTGGGGTTGAGTCGTGGGGTTGAGTCGTGTCCTGTTGTATTAACAGTGGGGTTGAGTCGTGTCCTGATGTATTAACAGTGGGGTTGAGTCGTGTCCTGATGTATTAACAGTGGGGTTGAGTCGTGTCCTGTTGTATTAACAGTGGGGTTGAGTCGTGTCCTGATATATTAACAGTGGGGTTGAGTCGTGGGTTTGAGTCGTGTCCTGTTGTATTAACAGTGGGGTTGAGTCGTGTCCTGATGTATTAACAGTGGGGTTGAGTCGTGTCCTGATGTATTAACAGTGGGGATGAGTCGTGTCCTGATGTATTAACAGTGAGGTTGAGTCGTGTCCTGATGTATTAACAGTGGGTTTGAGTCGTGGGGTTGAGTCGTGTCCTGTTGTATTAACAGTGGGGTTGAGTCGTGAGGTTGAGTCGTGTCCTGATGTATTAACAGTGGGGTTGAGTCGTGGGGTTGAGTCGTGTCCTGATGTATTAACAGTGGGGTTGAGTCGTGGGGTTGAGTCGTGTCCTGTTGTATTAACAGTGGGGTTGAGTCGTGGGGTTGAGTCGTGTCCTGATGTATTAACAGTGGGGTTGAGTCGTGTCCTGATGTATTAACAGTGGGGTTGAGTCGTGAGGTTGAGTTGTGTCCTGATGTATTAACAGTGGGGTTGAGTCGTGGGGTTGAGTCGTGTCCTGTTGTATTAACAGTGGGGTTGAGTCGTGGGGTTGAGTCGTGTCCTGATGTATTAACAGTGGGGTTGAGTCGTGTCCTGATGTATTAACAGTGGGGTTGAGTCGTGAGGTTGAGTTGTGTCCTGATGTATTAACAGTGGGGTTGAGTCGTGTCCTGATGTATTAACAGTGGGGTTGAGTCGTGTCCTGATGTATTAACAGTGGGGTTGAGTCGTGTCCTGATGTATTAACAGTGGGGTTGAGTCGTGTCCTGATGTATTAACAGTGGGGTTGAGTCGTGTCCTGATGTATTAACAGTGGGGTTGAGTCGTGTCCTGATGTATTAACAGTGGGGTTGAGTCGTGGGGTTGAGTCGTGTCCTGATGTATTAACAGTAAGGTTGAGTCGTGTCCTGATGTATTAACAGTGGGGTTGAGTCGTGTCCTGATGTATTAACAGTGGGGTTGAGTCGTGTCCTGATGTATTAACAGTGGGGTTGAGTCGTGTCCTGATGTATTAACAGTGGGGTTGAGTCGTGTCCTGATGTATTAACAGTGGGGTTGAGTCGTGGGGTTGAGTCGTGTCCTGATGTATTAACAGTAAGGTTGAGTCGTGTCCTGATATATTAACAGTGGGGTTGAGTCGTGGGGTTGAGTCGTGTCCTGTTGTATTAACAGTGGGGTTGAGTCGTGGGGTTGAGTCGTGTCCTGATGTATTAACAGTGGGGTTGAGTCGTGTCCTGATGTATTAACAGTGGGGTTGAGTCGTGAGGTTGAGTTGTGTCCTGATGTATTAACAGTGGGGTTGAGTCGTGCGGTTGAGTCGTGTCCTGATGTATTAACAGTGGGGTTGAGTCGTGGGGTTGAGTCGTGTCCTGATGTATTAACAGTGGGGTTGAGTCGTGGGGTTGAGTCGTGTCCTGTTGTATTAACAGTGGGGTTGAGTCGTGGGGTTGAGTCGTGTCCTGATGTATTAACAGTGGGGTTGAGTCGTGTCCTGATGTATTAACAGTGGGGTTGAGTCGTGAGGTTGAGTTGTGTCCTGATGTATTAACAGTGGGGTTGAGTCGTGGGGTTGAGTCGTGTCCTGATGTATTAACAGTGGGGTTGAGTCGTGAGGTTGTGTTGTGTCCTGATGTATTAACAGTGGGGTTGAGTCGTGTCCTGATGTATTAACAGTGGGGTTGAGTCGTGTCCTGATGTATTAACAGTGGGGTTGAGTCGTGTCCTGATGTATTAACAGTGGGGTTGAGTCGTGTCCTGATGTATTAACAGTGGGGTTGAGTCGTGTCCTGATGTATTAACAGTGGGGTTGAGTCGTGTCCTGATGTATTAACAGTGGGGTTGAGTCGTGGGGTTGAGTCGTGTCCTGATGTATTAACAGTAAGGTTGAGTCGTGTCCTGATGTATTAACAGTGGGGTTGAGTCGTGTCCTGATGTATTAACAGTGGGGTTGAGTCGTGTCCTGATGTATTAACAGTGGGGTTGAGTCGTGTCCTGATGTATTAACAGTGGGGTTGAGTCGTGTCCTGATGTATTAACAGTGGGGTTGAGTCGTGGGGTTGAGTCGTGTCCTGATGTATTAACAGTAAGGTTGAGTCGTGTCCTGATATATTAACAGTGGGGTTGAGTCGTGGGGTTGAGTCGTGTCCTGTTGTATTAACAGTGGGGTTGAGTCGTGGGGTTGAGTCGTGTCCTGATGTATTAACAGTGGGGTTGAGTCGTGTCCTGATGTATTAACAGTGGGGTTGAGTCGTGAGGTTGAGTTGTGTCCTGATGTATTAACAGTGGGGTTGAGTCGTGCGGTTGAGTCGTGTCCTGATGTATTAACAGTGGGGTTGAGTCGTGAGGTTGAGTTGTGTCCTGATGTATTAACAGTGGGGTTGAGTCGTGGGGTTGAGTCGTGTCCTGATGTATTAACAGTGGGGTTGAGTCGTGTCCTGATGTATTAACAGTGGGGTTGAGTCGTGTCCTGATGTATTAACAGTGGGGTTGAGTCGTGTCCTGATGTATTAACAGTGGGGTTGAGTCGTGTCCTGATGTATTAACAGTGGGGTTGAGTCGTGTCCTGATGTATTAACAGTGGGGTTGAGTCGTGGGGTTGAGTCGTGTCCTGATGTATTAACAGTAAGGTTGAGTCGTGTCCTGATATATTAACAGTGGGGTTGAGTCGTGAGGTTGAGTCGTGTCCTGTTGTATTAACAGTGGGGTTGAGTCGTGTCCTGATGTATTAACAGTGAGGTTGAGTCGTGGGGTTGAGTTGTGTCCTGATGTATTAACAGTGGGGTTGAGTCGTGAGGTTGAGTTGTGTCCTGATGTATTAACAGTGGGGTTGAGTCGTGGGGTTGAGTCGTGTCCTGATGTATTAACAGTGGGGTTGAGTCGTGAGGTTGAGTCGTGTCCTGATGTATTAACAGTGGGGTTGAGTCGTGTCCTGATGTATTAACAGTGGGGTTGAGTCGTGTCCTGATGTATTAACAGTGGGGTTGAGTCGTGTCCTGTTGTATTAACAGTGGGGTTGAGTCGTGTCCTGATATATTAACAGTGGGGTTGAGTCGTGGGGTTGAGTCGTGTCCTGTTGTATTAACAGTGGGGTTGAGTCGTGTCCTGATGTATTAACAGTTTGGTTGAGTCGTGTCCTGATGTATTAACAGTGGGGTTGAGTCGTGTCCTGATGTATTAACAGTGGGGTTGAGTCTTGTCCTGATGTATTAACAGTGGGGTTGAGTCGTGTCCTGATGTATTAACAGTGGGGTTGAGTCGTGTCCTGATGTATTAACAGTGGGGTTGAGTCGTGGGGTTGAGTCGTGTCCTGATGTATTAACAGTGGGGTTGAGTCGTGTCCTGATGTATTAACAGTGGGGTTGAGTCGTGTCCTGATGTATTAACAGTGGGGTTGAGTCGTGTCCTGATGTATTAACAGTGAGGTTGAGTCGTGGGGTTGAGTCGTGTCCTGATGTATTAACAGTGAGGTTGAGTCGTGTCCTGATGTATTAACAGTGGGGTTGAGTCGTGTCCTGATGTATTAACAGTGAGGTTGAGTCGTGTCCTGATGTATTAACAGTGGGGTTGAGTCGTGGGGTTGAGTCGTGTCCTGTTGTATTAACAGTGGGGTTGAGTCGTGTCCTGATGTATTAACAGTGGGGTTGAGTCGTGTCCTGATGTATTAACAGTGGGGTTGAGTCGTGTCCTGTTGTATTAACAGTGGGGTTGAGTCGTGTCCTGATATATTAACAGTGGGGTTGAGTCGTGGGTTTGAGTCGTGTCCTGTTGTATTAACAGTGGGGTTGAGTCGTGTCCTGATGTATTAACAGTGGGGTTGAGTCGTGTCCTGATGTATTAACAGTGGGGATGAGTCGTGTCCTGATGTATTAACAGTGAGGTTGAGTCGTGTCCTGATGTATTAACAGTGGGTTTGAGTCGTGGGGTTGAGTCGTGTCCTGTTGTATTAACAGTGGGGTTGAGTCGTGTCCTGATGTATTAACAGTGGGGTTGAGTCGTGGGGTTGAGTCGTGTCCTGTTGTATTAACAGTGGGGTTGAGTCGTGTCCTGATGTATTAACAGTGGGGTTGAGTCGTGTCCTGATGTATTAACAGTGGGGTTGAGTCGTGTCCTGATGTATTAACAGTGGGGTTGAGTCGTGTCCTGATGTATTAACAGTGGGGTTGAGTCGTGTCCTGATGTATTAACAGTGGGGTTGAGTCGTGTACTGATGTATTAACAGTGGGGTTGAGTCGTGTCCTGATGTATTAACAGTGGGGTTGAGTTGTGGGGTTGAGTCGTGTCCTGATGTATTAACAGTGGGGTTGAGTCGTGTCCTGATGTATTAACAGTGGGGTTGAGTCGTGGGGTTAAGTCGTGTCCTGATGTATTAACAGTGGGGTTGAGTCGTGGGGTTGAGTCGTGTCCTGATGTATTAACAGTGGGGTTGAGTCGTTTCCTGATGTATTAACAGCGGGGTTGAGTCGTGTCCTGATGTATTAACAGTGGGGTTGAGTCGTGAGGTTGAGTCGTGTCCTGATGTATTAACAGTGGGGTTGAGTCGTGGGGTTGAGTCGTGTCCTGATGTATTAACAGTGGGGTTGAGTCGTGAGGTTGAGTCGTGTCCTGATGTATTAACAGTGGGGTTGAGTCGTTTCCTGATGTATTAACAGCGGGGTTGAGTCGTGTCCTGATGTATTAACAGTGGGGTTGAGTCGTGAGGTTGAGTCGTGTCCTGATGTATTAACAGTGGGGTTGAGTCGTGTCCTGATGTATTAACAGTGGGGTTGAGTCGTGGGGTTGAGTCGTGTCCTGATGTATTAACAGTGGGGTTGAGTCGTTTCCTGATGTATTAACAGCGGGGTTGAGTCGTGTCCTGATGTATTAACAGTGGGGTTGAGTCGTGAGGTTGAGTCGTGTCCTGATGTATTAACAGTGGGGTTGAGTCGTGGGGTTGAGTCGTGTCCTGATGTATTAACAGTGGGGTTGAGTCGTGTCCTGTTCGGTCCGGTTCACTAACCGTGGGCCAGGGGATTGTTATGTTACGGTCCGGTTCACTAACCGTTGGCCAGGGTGTGGTTATGTTACGGTCCGGTTCACTAACCGTGGGCCAGGGGGTTGTTGTTACGGTCCGGTTCACTAACCGTGGGCCAGGGGGTTGTTGTTACGGTCCGGTTCACTAACCGTGGGCCAGGGGTTGTTATGTTACGGTCTGGTTCACTAACCGTGGGCCAGGGGTTGTTGTTACGGTCCGGTTCACTAACCCTGGGCCAGGGGTTGTTGTTACGGTCCGGTTCACTAACCGTGGGCCAGGGGTTGTTGTTACGGTCCGGTTCACTAACCGTGGGCCAGGGGGTTGTTGTTACGGTCCGGTTCACTAACCGTGGGCCAGGGGTTTGTTGTTACGGTCCGGTTCACTAACCGTGGGCCAGGGGGTTGTTGTTACGGTCCGGTTCACTAACCGTGGGCCAGGGGGTTGTTGTTACGGTCCGGTTCACTAACCGTGGGCCAGGGGGTTGTTGTTACGGTCCGGTTCACTAACCGTGGGCCAGGGGGTTGTTGTTACGGTCCGGTTCACTAACCGTGGGCCAGGGGGTTGTTATGTTACGGTCTGGTTCACTAACCGTGGGCCAGGGGGTTGTTGTTACGGTCCGGTTCACTAACCCTGGGCCAGGGGGTTGTTGTTACGGTCCGGTTCACTAACCGTGGGCCAGGGGGTTGTTGTTACGGTCCGGTTCACTAACCGTGGGCCAGGGGGTTGTTATGTTACGGTCTGGTTCACTAACCGTGGGCCAGGGGGTTGTTGTTACGGTCCGGTTCACTAACCGTGGGCCAGGGGGTTGTTGTTACGGTCCGGTTCACTAACCGTGGGCCAGGGGGTTGTTGTTACGGTCCGGTTCACTAACCGTGGGCCAGGGGGTTGTTATGTTACGGTCTGGTTCACTAACCGTGGGCCAGGGGGTTGTTGTTACGGTCCGGTTCACTAACCCTGGGCCAGGGGGTTGTTGTTACGGTCCGGCTCACTAACCGTGGGCCAGGGGGTTGTTATGTTACGGTCCGGCTCACTAACCGTGGGCCAGGGGGTTGTTGTTACGGTCCGGTTCACTAACCCTGGGCCAGGGGGTTGTTATGTTACGGTCCGGTTCACTAACCGTGGGCCAGGGGGTTGTTATGTTACGGTCTGGTTCACTAACCGTGGGCCAGGGGGTTGTTGTTACGGTCCGGTTCACTAACCCTGGGCCAGGGGGTTGTTGTTACGGTCCGGTTCACTAACCCTGGGCCAGGGGGTTGTTATGTTACGGTCCGGTTCACTAACCGTGGGCCAGGGGGTTGTTATGTTACGGTCCGGTTCACTAACCGTGGGCCAGGGGTTTGTTGTTACGGTCCGGTTCACTAACCGTGGGCCAGGGGGTTGTTGTTACGGTCCGGTTCACTAACCGTGGGCCAGGGGGTTGATGTGTGGTCATGTTACGGTCCGGTTCACTAACCGTGGGCCAGCGGGTTGTTGTTTTACGGTCCGGTTCACTAACCGTGGGTCAGGGGGTTATTGTTACGGTCCGGTTCACTAACCGTGGGCCAGGGGGTTGTTGTTGATGAATTCCCGTCTGATACTGATGTTCTTGAGCAGACACTGTCTGGCGTGGGCCCTCCTCTCCTTGACCGGGTCTTTGGCACACAGCGAGAAGACGGCCAGGTACTCTAACGGGAGGAGCAGCTTGACCAGAGCCAGGTGTAACTTCTGGGCAAAGATCTGACGCACCTGGTAACACTCATCCTGCAGGAGACCACAGAACACTTCAACAACAAGGACAGAACACGTCAACAACAACAAGGACAGAACACGTCAACAACAACAAGGACAGAACACGTCAACAACAACAAGGACAGAACACGTCAACAACAACAAGGACAGAACACGTCAACAACAACAAGGACAGAACACGTCAACAACAACAAGGACAGAACACGTCAACAACAAGGACAGAACACGTCAACAACAACAAGGACAGAACACGTCAACAACAACAAGGACAGAACACGTCAACAACAACAAGGACAGAACACGTCAACAACAACAAGGACAGAACACGTCAACAACAACAAGGACAGAACACGTCAACAACAACAAGGACAGAACACTTCAACAACAACAAGGACAGAGCACTTCAACAACAACAAGGACAGAACACTTCAACAACAAGGACAGAACACTTCAACAACAAGGACAGAACACTTCAACAACAAGGACAGAACACTTCAACAACAAGGACAGAACACTTCAAGGACAGAACACTTCAAGGACAGAACACATCAACAACAACAACGACAGAACACTTCAACAACAACAACGACAGAACACTTCAACAACAACAAGGACAGAACACTTCAACAACAACAAGGACAGAACACTTCAACAACAACAAGGACAGAACACTCCAACAACAAGGACAGAACACTTCAAGGACAGAACACTTCAAGGGCAGAACACTTCAAGGGCAGAACACTTCAAGGGCAGAACACTTCAAGGGCAGAACACTTCAAGGGCAGAACACGTCAACAACAACAAGGACAGAACACTCCAACAACAAGGACAGAACACTTCAAGGACAGAACACGTCAACAACAACAAGGACAGAACACGTCAACAACAACAAGGACAGAACACTTCAACAACAACAAGGACAGAACACTTCAACAACAAGGACAGAACACTTCAACAACAAGGACAGAACACTTCAAGGACAGAACACAACAACAACAAGGACAGAACACGTCAACAACAACAAGGACAGAACACGTCAACAACAACAAGGACAGAACACTTCAACAACAAGGACAGAACACTTCAACAACAAGGACAGAACACTTCAACAACAAGGACAGAACACTTCAAGGACAGAACACAACAACAACAAGGACAGAACACTTCAACAACAACAAGGACAGAACACTTCAACAACAACAAGGACAGAACACTTCAACAACAACAAGGACAGAACACTTCAAGGACAGAACACTTCAAGGACAGAACACTTCAACAACAACAAGGACAGAACACTCCAACAACAAGGACAGAACACTTCAAGGACAGAACACATCAACAACAACAACAAGGACAGAACACTTCAACAACAACAAGGACAGAACACTTCAACAACAACAAGGACAGAACACTTCAACAACAACAAGGACAGAACACTTCAAGGACAGAACACTTCAAGGACAGAACACTTCAAGGGCAGAACACTTCAAGGGCAGAACACTTCAAGGGCAGAACACTTCAAGGGCAGAACACTTCAAGGGCAGAACACTTCAACAACAACAAGGACAGAACACTCCAACAACAAGGACAGAACACTTCAAGGACAGAACACATCAACAAGAACAAGGACAGAACACGTCAACAACAACAAGGACAGAACACTTCAACAACAACAAGGACAGAACACTTCAACAACAACAAGGACAGAACACTTCAACAACAAGGACAGAACACTTCAACAACAAGGACAGAACACTTCAACAACAAGGACAGAACACTTCAACAACAAGGACAGAACACTTCAACAACAAGGACAGAACACTTCAACAACAAGGACAGAACACTTCAACAACAAGGACAGAACACTTCAACAACAAGGACAGAACACTTCAAGGACAGAACACTTCAAGGACAGAACACTTCAAAAACAAGGACAGAACACTTCAACAACAAGGACAGAACACTTCAACAACAAGGACAGAACACTTCAACAACAAGGACAGAACACTTCAACAACAAGGACAGAACACTTCAACAACAAGGACAGAACACTTCAACAACAAGGACAGAACACTTCAACAACAAGGACAGAACACTTCAACAACAAGGACAGAACACTTTAAGTCCCTTGAAGTCCCACCCCGACAGAAACGTTTCCTAAAGTTCCACCCTGACAGAAACGTGTCCTTAAAGTCCCACCCTGACAGTCTGACAGAAACGTGTCCTAAAGTCCCACCCTGACAGAAACGTGTCCTAAAGTCCCACCCTGACAGACAGTCTGACAGAAACGTGTGCTAAAGTCCCACCCTGACAGAAACGTGTCCTAAAGTCCCACCCTGACAGAAACGTGTCCTAAAGTCCCACCCTGACAGAAACGTGTCCTAAAGTCCCACCCTGACAGAAACGTGTCCTAAAGTCCCACCCCGACAGGAACGTGTCCTAAAGTCCCACCCCGACAGAAACGTGTCCTAAAGTCCCACCCCGACAGAAACGTGTCCTAAAGTCCCACCCCGACAGAAACGTGTCCTAAAGTCCCACCCCGACAGAAACGTGTCCTAAAGTCCCACCCCGACAGACAGTCTTACGTTGATAACCAGCCCACCCTGACAGAAACGTGTCCTAAAGACCCACCCTGACAGAAACGTGTCCTAAAGTCCCACCCTGACAGATAGTCTGACAGAAACATGTCCTAAAGTCCCACCCTGACAGACAGTCTGACAGAAACATGTCCTAAAGTCCCACCCTGACAGAAACGTGTCCTAAAGTCCCACCCCGACAGACAGTCTTACGTTGATAACCAGCCCACCCTGACAGACAGTCTGATAGAAACATGTCCTAAAGTCCCACCCTGACACAAACGTGTCCTAACGTCCCACCCTGACAGAAACGTGTCCTAAAGTCCCACCCTGACAGAAACGTGTCCTAAAGTCCCACCCCGACAGACAGTCTTACGTTGATAACCAGCCCACCCTGACAGAGACGTGTCCTAAAGTCCCACCCTGACAGAAACGTGTCCTAAAGTCCCACCCCGACAGAAACGTGTCCTAAAGTCCCACCCCGACAGAGACGTGTCCTAAAGTCCCACCCCGACAGAAACGTGTCCTAAAGTCCCACCCCGACAGAAACGTGTCCTAAAGTCCCACCCCGACAGACAGTCTTACGTTGATAACCAGCCCACCCTGACAGAAACGTGTCCTAAAGTCCCACCCTGACAGAAACGTGTCCTAAAGTCCCACCCCGACAGAAACGTGTCCTAAAGTCCCACCCTGACAGAAACGTGTCCTAAAGTCCCACCCCGACAGACAGTCTTACGTTGATGACCAGCCCACAGAGCTGGAACTGTTCCGGTGTGATGATGTCATGGTAAACCGGTTCCTGGGCCAGTTTCATGATGGCTCCTCCTGCTGCCAGACGCAGACGAGACATGTCTGACTTACTGCGGGAGGAAGAGGAGGAAGAGGAGGAAGAGATGTGAGTCATGAGCATGAATGACTATTTTGTAACCTACACCCCCCCCCCCCCAAAACGCAGTTAGCCTGACCGCTCAACCAACGACCTCTAATCCCTAACCTTCAACACCTGACCCAGAGATCTCCCTCTGAGACCAGCATGGCTGACAGCAGTCTGACCTCTGACCTCCACATACCTGATCTTCTTCTGTTCTGTGAGGTCTCCCTCCGAGACCAGCATGGCGGACAGCAGTCTGACCTCTGACCTCTACATACCTGATCTTCTGTTCTGTGAGGTCTCCCTCTCAGACCAGCGTTGTTGACCTCTGACCTCCACATACCTGATCTTTTTCTGTTCTGTGAGGTCTCCCTCCGAGACCAGCATGGCGGACAGCAGTCGGAGGGTGGAGTTGGCCGATTTAGACTGGTTGTTCTTCATACCGAGGAGCCAACGCACCAACAGCTTAATGGCCTGCACCTGGGGAGGAGAGACGGAGAGAGGGAGGACAGAGAAAGGGGGAGGAGAGCAACTCAGTTGGTAGAGCACAGTGCTTGAAATTGCCAGGGTTATAGGTTTGAGTCCCACTGGGGACCTGTGTTGGGGGAAAGTATTAGAAAAGAGAGAGACAGAGGAGAGCGAGGGACAGAGAGAGAGGAGAGCAAGGGACAGAGAGAGAGGAGAGCGAGGGACAGAGAGAGAGGAGAGCGAGGGACAGAGAGAGAGGAGAGCGAGGGACAGAGAGAGAGGAGGAGAGCGAGGGACAGAGAGAGAGGAGGAGAGCGAGGGACAGAGAGAGAGGAGGAGAGCGAGGGACAGAGAGAGAGGAGGAGAGCAAGGGACAGAGAGAGAGGAGGAGAGCAAGGGACAGAGAGAGAGGAGGAGAGCAAGGGACAAAGAGAGAGGAGGAGAGCGAGGGACAGAAAGAGAGAGGAGGAGAGCGAGGGACAGAAAGAGAGAGGAGAGCGAGGGACAGAAAGAGAGAGGAGAGCGAGGGACAGAAAGAGAGAGGAGAGCGAGGAACGGAAAGAGAGCGAGGGACAGAGAGCGAGGGACAGAGAGCGAGGCGGAGAGCGAGAGACAGAGAGGGAGGGGGAGAGCGAGAGGCGGAGAGCGAGGGTCAGAAAGATAGAGGAGGAGAGCGAGGGACAGAAAGAGAGAGGAGGAGAGCGAGGGACAGAAAGAGAGAGGAGGAGAGCGAGGGACAGAGAGATCGAGGAGGAGAGCGAGGGACAGAGAGATCGAGGAGGAGAGCGAGGGACAGAGAGATCGAGGAGGAGAGCGAGGGACAGAGAGATCGAGGAGGAGAGCGAGGGACAGAAAGAGAGAGGAGGAGAGCGAGGGACAGAAAGAGAGAGGAGGAGAGCGAGGGACAGAGAGATCGAGGAGGAGAGCGAGGGACAGAAAGAGAGAGGAGGAGAGCGAGGGACAGAAAGAGAGAGGAGGAGAGCGAGGGACAGAAAGAGAGGAGGAGAGAGCGAGGGACAGAAAGAGAGAGGAGGAGAGCGAGGGACAGAAAGAGAGAGGAGGAGAGCGAGGGACAGAAAGAGAGAGGAGGAGAGCGAGGGACAGAAAGAGAGAGGAGGAGAGCGAGGGACAGAAAGAGAGAGGAGGAGAGCGAGGGACAGAAAGAGAGAGGAGGAGAGCGAGGGACAGAGAGATCGAGGAGGAGAGCGAGGGACAGAAAGAGAGAGGAGGAGAGCGAGGGACAGAAAGAGAGAGGAGGAGAGCGAGGGACAGAAAGAGAGAGGAGGAGAGCGAGGGACAGAAAGAGAGAGGAGGAGTGCGAGGGACAGAAAGAGAGTGTAGTTACCTCAGGAGAGTGTAGTTAGGAGGAGATATGTAGGGTGTAGTTACCTCAGGAGAGTGTAGTTAGGAGGAGATATGTAGGGTGTAGTTACCTCAGGAGAGTGTAGTTAGGAGGAGATATGTAGAGAGTGTAGTTACCTCAGGAGAGTGTAGTTAGGAGGAGATATGTAGAGTGTAGTTACCTCAGGAGAGTGTAGTTAGGAGGAGATATGTAGGGTGTAGTTACCTCAGGAGAGTGTGGTTAGGAGGAGATATGTAGGGTGTAGTTACCTCAGGAGAGTGTAGTTAGGAGGAGATATGTAGGGTGTAGTTACCTCAGGAGAGTGTAGTTAGGAGGAGATATGTAGGGTGTAGTTACCTCAGGAGAGTGTAGTTAGGAGGAGATATGTAGGGTGTAGTTACCTCAGGAGAGTGTAGTTAGGAGGAGATATGTAGGGTGTAGTTACCTCAGGAGAGTGTAGTTAGGAGGAGATATGTAGGTGTAGTTACCTCAGGAGAGTGTAGTTAGGAGGAGATCAGGAGAGTGTAGTTAGGAGGAGATATGTAGAGTGTAGTTACCTCAGGAGAGTGTAGTTAGGAGGAGATATGTAGGGTGTAGTTACCTCAGGAGAGTGTAATTAGGAGGAGATATGTAGGGTGTAGTTACCTCAGGAGAGTGTAGTTAGGAGGAGATATGTAGGGTGTAGTTACCTCAGGAGAGTGTAGTTAGGAGGAGATATGTAGGGTGTAGTTACCTTAGCCAGCACCTCAGGAGAAACTTCTTCGTCAGATGTCCACAGCTTCCCATTTTTGTTTCCTACAGACTGGAGACACAAGATGGTGAAGCACGAGCAGTCTCCCTCTCTACAATCCCTGTGTCTCTTTAGGTGACCTCTTTACAACCCCTGTGTCTCTTTAGGTGACCTCTCTACAACCCCTGTGTCTTTAGGTGACCCAAGCGCTAGCATCGGTGTGTAGATACATGGATTTATGTGTGTCAGTGTGTGTGTGTGTGTGTGTGTGTGTGTGTGTGTGTGTGTGTGTGTGTGTGTGTGTGTGTGTGTGTGTGTGTGTGTGTGTGTGTGTGTGTGTATTAATGATCAGTGTGTGTGTATTAATGATCAGTGTGTGTGTGTGTGTGTGTGTGTGTGTGTGTGTGTGTGTGTGTGTGTGTGTGTGTGTGTGTGTGTGTGTGTGTTCATGATCAGTGTGTGTGTGTGTGTGTATTAATGATCAGTGTGTGTGTGTGTGTGTGTGTGTGTGTGTGTGTGTGTGTGTGTGTGTGTGTGTGTGTGTGTGTGTGTGTGTGTGTGTGTGTGCATGCGTGCGTGCGTGTTCATGATCAATGTGTGTATTTTTGTGTCGGTGTGTGTCTTCGCTCCCAAAACCCACCCTGTCGTTCATGAGCAGGTCCTTGACGATGAAGTTGGCCACGATGGCCTTCATGGGGGAGGCAAACTGATCTGGAGCCAGTAGAGAGATATGACCCAGACTGACCAGGGGGGTTATCAACTGTTCTGGGACGTCAGCATTCAGACTACGAGAGAGAGGCTGGGGGAGAGGAGAGAGGTGGTTAGAGAGAGAGAGGCTGGGGGAGAGGAGAGAGGTGGTTAGAGAGAGAGAGGCTGGGGGAGAGGAGAGAGGTGGTTAGAGAGAGAGAGGCTGGGGGAGAGGAGAGAGTGGTTAGAGAGAGAGGGCTGGGGGAGAGGAGAGGTGGTTAGAGAGAGAGGCTGGGGGGAGAGGAGAGAGGTGGTTAGAGAGAGAGGGGGGGGAGAGGAGAGAGGTGGTTAGAGAGAGAGAGGGGCTGGGGGAGGAGAGAGGTGGTTAGAGAGAGAGGGTGGGGGAGAGGAGAGAGGTTTAGAGAGAGAGGCTGGGGGAGAGGAGAGGTGGTTAGAGAGAGAGGCTGGGGGAGAGGAGAGAGGTGGTTAGAGAGAGAGGCTGGGGGAGAGGAGAGAGGTGGTTAGAGAGAGAGAGGAGAGGTGGTTAGGGAGAGAGGCTGGAGGAGAGAGGTGGTTAGAGAGAGGGGGGAGAGGAGAGGTGGTTAGAGAGAGAGAGGCTGGGGGAGAGGAGAGGTGGTTAGAGAGAGAGAGGCTGGGGAGAGGAGAGAGGTGGTTAGAGAGAGAGAGGCTGGGGAGAGGAGGTGGTTAGAGAGAGGAGGGGGGGAGAGGAGAGAGAGGTGGTTAGAGAGAGAGAGGCTGGGGGAGAGGAGAGAGGTGGTTAGAGAGAGAGGGCTGGGGGAGAGGAGAGAGGTGGTTAGAGAGAGAGGCTGGGGGAGAGGAGAGAGGCTAGGGGAGAGGAGAGAGAGGTGGTTAGAGAGAGAGGCTGGGGGAGAGGAGAGAGGTGGTTAGAGAGAGAGGCTGGGGAGAGGAGAGGGTGGTTAGAGAGAGAGGCTGGGGGAGAGGAGAGGTGGTTAGAGCTGGGGGAGAGGAGAGGTGGTTAGAGAGAGAGAGGCTGGGGGAGAGGAGAGAGGTGGTTAGAGAGAGAGGCTGGGGGAGAGGAGAGTGGTTAGAGAGAGAGAGGCTGGGGGAGAGGAGAGAGGTGGTTAGAGAGAGAGAGGCTGGGGGAGAGGAGAGAGGTGGTTAGAGAGAGAGAGGCTGGGGGAGAGGAGAGGTGGTTAGAGAGAGAGGCTGGGGGAGAGGAGAGGGTGGTTAGAGAGAGAGGCTGGGGGAGAGGAGAGAGGTGGTTAGAGAGAGAGAGGGGCTGGGGGAGAGGAGAGAGGTGGTTAGAGAGAGAGGCTGGGGGAGAGGAGAGAGGTGGTTAGAGAGAGAGGCTGGGGAGAGGAGAGAGGTGGTTAGAGAGAGAGGGCTGGGGGAGAGGAGAGGTGGTTAGAGAGAGAGAGGCTGGGGAGAGGAGAGGTGGTTAGAGAGAGAGGCTGGGGAGAGGAGAGAGGTGGTTAGAGAGAGAGGCTGGGGGAGAGGAGAGAGGTGGTTAGAGAGAGAGAGCTGGGGGAGAGGAGAGAGGTGGTTAGAGAGAGAGGCTGGGGAGAGGAGAGAGGTGGTTAGAGAGAGAGAGGCTCGGGGAGAGGAGAGAGGTGGTTAGAGAGAGAGAGGCTGGGGGAGAGGAGGTTAGAGAGAGAGCTGGGGAGAGGAGAAGAGGTGGTTAGAGAGAGAGAGGCTGGGGGAGAGGAGAGAGGTGGTTAGAGAGAGAGAGGCTGGGGGAGAGGAGAGAGGTGGTTAGAGAGAGGCTGGGGGAGAGGAGAGAGGCTAGGGGAGAGGAGAGAGGTGGTTAGAGAGAGAGGCTGGGGGAGAGGAGAGAGGTGGTTAGAGAGAGAGGCTGGGGAGAGGAGAGAGTGGTTAGAGAGAGAGGCTGGGGGAGAGGAGAGGGTGGTTAGAGAGAGAGAGGCTGGGGGAGAGGAGAGAGGTGGTTAGAGAGAGAGAGGCTGGGGGAGAGGAGAGAGGTGGTTAGAGAGAGAGGCTGGGGGAGAGGAGAGAGGTGGTTAGAGAGAGAGAGGCTGGGGGAGAGGAGAGAGGTGGTTAGAGAGAGAGGCTGGGGAGAGGAGAGAGGTGGTTAGAGAGAGAGAGGCTGGGGGAGAGGAGAGAGGTGGTTAGAGAGAGAGAGGCTGGGGGAGAGGAGAGAGGTGGTTAGAGAGAGGCTGGGGGAGAGAGAGAGGTGGTTAGAGAGAGAGAGCTGGGGGAGAGGAGAGAGGTGGTTAGAGAGAGAGAGGCTGGGGGAGAGGAGGTTAGAGAGAGGCTGGGGGAGAGGAGAGAGGTGGTTAGAGAGAGAGAGGCTGGGTTAGAGAGAGAGAGAGAGAGAGAGAGAGAGAGAGAGCAGGCTGAACCAGGTTTTCCTCTAGGATTTTGCCTGTTCTTAGCTCCAACCCGTATCTTTTTATCCTGAACAACTCCCTAGTCCTTGCCGATGACAAGCATACCCATACCATGATGCAGCCACCACAGAGCCTGGGGAGAGGAGAGAGGCTGGGGAGAGAGAGAGAGGGGGAGAGAAGGAGAGGCTGGGGGAGGAGAGAGAGAGAGAGAGAGAGAGAGAGAGAGAGAGAGAGAGAGAGAGAGAGAGAGAGGAGGGGGAGAGAGAGAGTGGCTGGGGGAGAGAGAGAGAGAGAGAGAGTGGCTGGGGGAGAGGAGAGAGGAGAGGGGGAGAGGAGAGAGGGGGAGAGGAGAGAGGGGGAGGGGAGAGGGGAGGAGGAGGAGAGGAGAGAGGCTGGGGGAGAGGAGAGGCTGGGGGAGAGGAGAGAGGCTGGGGGAGAGGAGAGAGGCTGGGGGAGAGGAGAGAGGGAGAGGAGAGAGGCTGGGGGAGAGGAGAGGCTGGGGGAGAGAGAGGCTGGGGAGAGAGAGAGAGGCTGGGGGAGAGAGAGAGAGAGAGAGAGAGAGAGAGAGAGAGAGAGGGGAGAGAAGGAGAGGCTGGGGGAGAGAGAGAGAGAGAGAGAGAGAGAGAGAGAGAGAGAGAGAGAGAAGGAGAGGCTGGGGGAGAGAGAGAGAGAGAGAGAGAGGGGGAGAGAGAGAGTGGCTGGGGGAGAGAGAGAGGGGGAGAGAGAGAGAGTGGCTGGGGGAGAGGAGAGAGGGGAGGGAGAGAGGGAGAGGAGGAGGAGAGAGGCTGGGGGAGAGGAGAGAGGCTGGGGAGAGGAGAGAGGCTGGGGGAGAGGAGAGAGGCTGGGGGAGAGAGAGAGAGGCTGGGGAGAGAGAGAGAGGGGAGAGAAGGAGGGCTGGGGGAGAGAGAGAGAGAGAGAGAGAGGAGGGGGAGAGGGAGAGGCTGGGGAGAGAGAGAGAGAGAGAGAGAGAGAGAGAGAGAGAGAGAGGAGAGAGAGTGGCTGGGGAGAGAGAGAGGGAGAGAGAGAGTGGCTGGGGGAGAGGAGAGAGGGGGAGAGGAGAGAGGGGAGAGGAGAGAGGCTGGGGGAGAGGAGAGAGGCTGGGGGAGAGGAGAGAGGCTGGGGGAGAGGAGAGAGGCTGGGGGAGAGGAGAGAGGGGAGAGGAGAGAGGCTGGGGGAGAGGAGAGAGGCTGGGGGAGAGGAGAGAGGCTGGGGAGAGGAGAGAGGCTGGGGAGAGGAGAGAGGCTGGGGGAGAGGAGAGAGGCTGGGGGAGAGGAGAGAGGCTGGGGAGAGGAGAGAGGCTGGGGGAGAGGAGAGAGGGTGTTTGGGGCAAATCCAACACATCACTGAGTAACTGCCTCCTTATTTTCAAGCATGGTAGTGGCTGCATCATGGTATGGGTATTCTTGTCATCGGCAAGGACTAGGGAGTTGTTCAGGATAAAAAGATACGGGTTGGAGCTAAGAACAGGCAAAATCCTAGAGGAAAACCTGGTTCAGTCTGCTTTTATACCAGACACTGGGAATTCACCTTTCAGCAGGACAATAACTTACAAAACCAAATCTACACTGGAGTTGCTTAGCAATAAGACACTGACTGTTCCTGAGTTGCCGAGTTACAGTTTAGACTTAAATCTGATTGTAAATCTATGGAAAGACTTAAATGGCCATCCTAGCCATGATCCCCCAACAACTTGACAGAGCTTGAAGAATTATACCTGGGCTAATCATTTACAATCCAGGTGTTTAAAAGCTCTTAGAGACTGTTGGGGCAGAATCAGAATTAGTGATTGATAAATAAGATGTTTTATTTATATAATAATGCTTATGTGGGATATTTGTCATGAGGATGATTTCTTTTGGATAATACTGTTTGCAGTTATCCCTTCTTCTCTGCTCGGGTTTAGTCACTAGGGGCCCAGAGAGGGGAGAGGTCAGGCTTGTCTTCTTATGTCAATGTGTCTGTTAAACCGTGTGATGCTATGAAGAATATCAGAAGGGGAGGAGGACAGAATGGAGGTTCCTCTTCTTCTGGGAATGTGTCTAACTAATGTATGTCTCCTCTGAGGTTGCCCTTATCTTGACCTAGTATATGACCTATGACCTAGGAGGCTCACTATTGTATGTCTCCTCTGAGGTTGCCCTTATTATCTTGACTTAGTATATGACCTATGACCTAGGAGGCTCACTATTGTATGTCTCCTCTGAGGTTGCCCTTATTATCTTGACCTAGTATATGACCTATGACCTAGGAGGCTCACTATTGTATGTCTCCTCTGAGGTTGCCCTTATTATCTTGACCTAGTATATGACCTATGACCTAGGAGGCTCACTATTGTATGTCTCCTCTGAGGTTGCCCTTATCTTGATCGAGTATATGACCTATGACCTAGGAGGCTCACTATTGTATGTCTCCTCTGAGGTTGCCCTTATCTTGACCTAGTATATGACCTATGACCTAGGAGGCTCACTATTGTATGTCTCCTCTGAGGTTGCCCTTATTATCTTGACCTAGTATATGACCTATGACCTAGGAGGCTCACTATTGTATGTCTCCTCTGAGGTTGCCCTTATTATCTTGACCTAGTATATGACCTATGACCTAGGAGGCTCACTATTGTATGTCTCCTCTGAGGTTGCCCTTATCTTGATCGAGTATATGACCTATGACCTAGGAGGCTCACTATTGTCTGTCTCCTCTGACTTTGCCCTTATCTTGACCTAGTATATGACCTAGGACCAAGGAGGCTCACTATTGTATGTCTCCTCTGAGGTTGCCCTTATCTTGACCTAGTATATGACCTAGGACCGAGGAGGCTCAGTGTTGTATGTCCCCTCTGTGGTTGCCCTTATCTTGACCTAGTATATGACCTAGGACCTAGGAGGCTCAGTGTCTTCTCAGATCTTGTCCAGGAGGGGATGTATTTGAGATGGGAGTGTCTATAATTGACAATTGATATATTGGATGAGGTAATGTTTTGGTCCTATGTGGTATAATTAAAGATGGACTGTATTGATTTGATCGTATCTTAACATGTATTGACTCAGGGAGGGTGAATGTTTATCTAATAATCAATATATTTTTTACCTCCCACTTTGACAGAGTATTTAGTAACCAAATACAAGACTTTTCTATTGGCACTTTAGTATCACCGAGCAGCAAAGCCCTACTCTCTCTCTCTCTGTGTGTGTGTGTGTGTGTGTGTGTGTGTGTGTGTGTGTGTGTGTGTGTGTGTGTGTGTGTGTGTGTGTGTGTGTGTGTGTGTGTGTGTGTGTGTGTGTGTGTGTGTGTGTGTGTGTGTGTGTGTGTGTGTGTGTGTGTGTGTGTGTGTGTGTGTGTGTGTGTGTGTGCGCTACCTCAAAGATCTGCGCCAGCTGGACCTCCTTGTTACAGAAGATGGCGTGGATACAGTGGACAGCCTGTTTGGCCTGGTGGGGGGTCCCACGTTTAGCCTTCTGATGAAGGACTGGGATCAGGGTCCTGGGGGGGGAGAGGAGGTTAACAGACTGACTACAGGGAGGAGAGGAGGTTAACAGACTGACTACAGGGAGGAGAGGAGGTTAACACACTGACTACAGGGAGGAGAGGAGGTTAACAGACTGACTACAGGGAGGAGAGGAGAGGAGGTTAACACACTGACTACAGGGAGGAGAGGAGGTTAACAGACTGACTACAGGGAGGAGAGGAGGTTAACAGACTGACTACAGGGAGGAGAGGAGGTTAACAGACTGACTACAGGGAGGAGAGGAGAGGAGGTTAACAGACTGACTACAGGGACTGGAGAGGAGGTTAACAGACTGACTAGAGGGAGGAGAGGAGGTTAACAGACTGACTACAGGGAGGAGAGGAGGTTAACAGACTGACTACAGGGAGGAGAGGAGGTTAACAGACTGACTACAGGGAGGAGAGGAGGTTAACAGACTGACTACAGGGAGGAGAGGAGGTTAACAGACTGACTACAGGGAGGGAGGAGAGGAGGTTAACAGACTGACTACAGGGAGGAGAGGAGGTTAACAGACTGACTACAGGGAGGAGAGGAGAGGAGGTTAACAGACTGACTACAGGGAGGAGAGGAGGTTAACAGACTGACTACAGGGAGGGAGGAGAGGAGGTTAACAGACTGACTACAGGGAGGAAGGAGAGGAGGTTAACAGACTGACTACAGGGAGGGAGGAGAGGAGGTTAACAGACTGACTACAGGGAGGAGAGGAGGTTAACAGACTGACTACAGGGACTGGAGAGGAGGTTAACAGACTGACTACAGGGAGGAAGGAGAGGAGGTTAACAGACTGACTACAGGGAGGAAGGAGAGGAGGTTAACAGACTGACTACAGGGAGGAAGGAGAGGAGGTTAACAGACTGACTACAGGGAGGGAGGAGAGGAGGTTAACAGACTGACTACAGGGAGGGAGGAGAGGAGGTTAACAGACTGACTACAGGGAGGAGAGGAGAGGAGGTTAACAGACTGACTACAGGGACTGGAGAGGAGGTTAACAGACTGACTACAGGGAGGGAGGAGAGGAGGTTAACAGACTGACTACAGGGAGGAAGGAGAGGAGGTTAACAGACTGACTACAGGGAGGAAGGAGAGGAGGTTAACAGACTGACTACAGGGAGGAAGGAGAGGAGGTTAACAGACTGACTACAGGGAGGAAGGAGAGGAGGTTAACAGACTGACTACAGGGAGGGAGGAGAGGAGGTTAACAGACTGACTACAGGGAGGGACGAGAGGAGGTTAACAGACTGACTACAGGGAGGGAGGAGAGGAGGTTAACAGACTGACTACAGGGACTGGAGAGGAGGTTAACAGACTGACTACAGGGAGGAGGGGAGGTTAACAGACTGACTACAGGGAGGAGAGGAGGTTAACAGACTGACTACAGGGAGGAGAGGAGGTTAACAGACTGACTATAGGGAGGGAGGAGAGGAGGTTAACAGACTGACTACAGGGAGGAGGGGAGGTTAACAGACTGACTACAGGGAGGAGGGGAGGTTAACAGACTGACTACAGGGAGGAGAGGAGGTTAACAGACTGACTACAGGGAGGAGAGGAGGTTAACAGACTGACTACAGGGAGGGAGGAGAGGAGGTTAACAGACTGACTACAGGAAGGAAGGAGAGGAAGTTAACAGACTGACTACAGGAAGGATGGAGAGGAGGTTAACAGACTGACTACAGGGAGGGAGGAGAGGAGGTTAACAGACTGACTACAGGGAGGAGAGGAGGTTAACAGACTGACTACAGGGAGGAGAGGAGAGGAGGTTAACAGACTGACTACAGGGAGGAGAGGAGGTTAACAGACTGACTACAGGGAGGAGGGGAGGTTAACAGACTGACTACAGGGAGGGGAGGTTAACAGACTGACTACAGGGAGGAGAGGAGGTTAACAGACTGACTACAGGGGGAGAGGAGGTTAACAGACTGACTACAGGGAGGAGAGGAGAGGAGGTTAACAGACTGACTACAGGGACTGGAGAGGAGGTTAACAAACTGACTACAGGGAGGAAGGAGAGGAGGTTAACAGACTGACTACATGGAGGAAGGAGAGGAGGTTAACAGACTGACTACAGGGAGTAGAGGAGGTTAACAGACTGACTACAGGGAGGAGAGGAGGTTAACAGACTGACTACAGGGGGGAGAGGAGGTTAACAGACTGACTACAGGGAGGAGAGGAGGTTAACAGACTGACTACAGGGAGGAAGGAGAGGAGGTTAACAGACTGACTACAGGGAGGAGAGGAGGTTAACAGACTGACTACAGGGAGGAGAGGAGGTTAACAGACTGACTACAGGGAGGAGAGGAGAGGAGGTTAACAGACTGACTACAGGGAGGAGAGGAGAGGAGGTTAACAGGCTGACTAGAGGGAGTGAGGAGAGGAGGTTAACAAACTGACTACAGGGAGGAGAGGAGGTTAACAGACTGACTACAGGGAGGAGAGGAGGTTAACAGACTGACTACAGGGAGGAAGGAGAGGAGGTTAACAGACTGACTACAGGGAGGAGAGGAGGTTAACAGACTGACTACAGGGAGGAGAGGAGGTTAACAGACTGACTACAGGGAGGGAGGAGAGGAGGTTAACAGACTGACTACAGGGAGGAGAGGAGGTTAACAGACTGACTACAGGGAGGAGAGGAGGTTAACAGACTGACTACAGGGAGGAGAGGAGAGGAGGTTAACAGACTGACTACAGGGAGGAGAGGAGAGGAGGTTAACAGACTGACTACAGGGAGGAGAGGAGAGGAGGTTAACAGACTGACTACAGGGAGGAGAGGAGGTTAACAGACTGACTACAGGGAGGAGAGGAGGTTAACAGACTGACTACAGTCATGGACCCTTTACCCATTACATTAGCTATCCACCCAGTCTCTCCCTCCCTCCCTGCCTCCCCCTCTCTCCCTCCCACCCAGTCTCTCCCTCCCTCCCTCCCTCCCCCTCCCTCCCTCCCTCCCCCTCTCTCACTCCCTCCCACCCTCCCACCCTGTCTCTCCCTCCCTCCCACCCTCCCTCCCCCTCCCTCCCTTCCCCTCCCCCTCCCCCTCTCTCGTCCCCCTCCCTCCCTCCCTGCCTCTCTTACGATCGTATCTGCTGTAGTTCGGTCTCTATTTTCTGTCCGGTGTTCCTGAAGATCTGAATGGCCGCCTCGGCCACCTTGTCATCCTCCATCTTCAGACACTGAAGCAGAGACTCATACGTCTCAGCAGAGTGGAACGCTGTGGGGTGGGTGAAGGACAGAACCTGGAGGAGAGGAGGAAGAGGAGGAGGAGAGAAGAAGAGGAGGAAGAGGAGGAGAGGAAGAGGAGGAAGAGGAGAGGAGGAGAAGAGGAGGAGGAGAGGAGAAGAGGAGGAAGAGGAGAGGAGGAGAAGAGGAGAAGGAGAGGAGGAGGAGAGGAGGAGGAAAGGACGTGGAGAAGGAGGAAGAGAGGAGGAAGACAAGAAAAAGTTACTCTGTCCATTCATCCACCGGTCCCCTCCTCCCTCCCTCCCTCTCGCCCCCTCTCTCTCTCTCTCTCTTCATCCCTCCATCCCCTCTCTCCTCATCCCTCCATCCCCTCTCTCTCTCCCTCTCTTCATCCCTCCATCCCCTCATCCCTCCATCCCCTCTCTCCTCATCCCTCCATCCCCTCTCTCTCTTTCTTCATCCCTCCATCCCCTCTCTCTCTTCATCCCTCCATCCCCTCTCTCCTCATCCCTCCATCCCCTCTCTCTCTCTTTCTTCATCCCCTCTCTCTTCATCCCTCCATCCCCTCTCTCTCTTCATCCCTCCATCCACTCTCTCTCTTCATCCCTCCATCCCCTCTCTCCTCATCCCTCCATCCCCTCTCTCCTCATCCCTCCATCCCTCTCTCCTCATCCCTCCATCCCCCTCTCTCTTCATCCCTCCATCCCCCTCTCTCTTCATCCCTCCATCCCCTCTCTCTCTTCATCCCTCCATCCCCTCTCTCTCTTCATCCCTCCATCCCCTCTCTCTCTTCATCCCTCCATCCCCTCTCTCTCCTCATCCCTCCATCCCCTCTCTCCTCATCCCTCCATCCCCTCTCTCCTCATCCCTCCATCCTCTCTCTCTCTTCATCCCTCCATCCCCTCTCTCTCTTTCTTCATCCCTCCATCCCCTCTCTCTTTCTTCATCCCTCCATCCCCTCTCTCTCTTTCTTCATCCCTCCATCCCCTCTCTCTCTTCATCCCTCCATCCCCTCTCTCTCTTCATCCCTCCATCCCCTCTCTCTCTTCATCCCTCCATCCCCTCTCTCTCTTCATCCCTCCATCCCCTCTCTCTCTTCATCCCTCCATCCCCTCTCTCTCTCTTCATCCCTCCATCCCCTCTCTCTCTTCATCCCTCCATCCCCTCTCTCTCTTCATCCCTCCATCCCTCTCTCTCTTCATCCCTCCATCCCCTCTCTCTTCATCCCTCCATCCCCTCTCTCTTCATCCCTCCATCCCCTCTCTCTTCATCCCTCCATCCCCTCTCTCTCCTCATCCCTCCATCCCCTCTCTCTCCTCATCCCTCCAACCCTCCATCCCCTCTCTCTCCTCATCCCTCCATCCCCTCTCTCTCTCCTCATCCCTCCATCCCCCCTCTCTCTCTCCCTCTTCATCCCTCCATCCCCTCTCTCTTTCTTCATCCCTCCATCCCCCCTCTCTCTCCCTCTCTCCTCCTCCCTCCCTCTCTCTTTCTTCATCCCTCCATCCCCTCTCTCTCTCCCTCTCCTCCTCCATCCCCTCTCTCTTTCTTCATCCCTCCATCCCCTCTCTCTTCATCCCTCCATCCTCTCTCTCTTCATCCCTCCATCCTCCCTCTCTCTCTTCATCCCTCCATCCTCCCTCTCTCTCTTCATCCCTCCATCCCCTCTCTCTTCATCCCTCCATCCTCTCTCTCTTCATCCCTCCATCCTCCCTCTCTCTCTTCATCCCTCCATCCTCCCTCTCTCTCTTCATCCCTCCATCCCCTCTCTCTTCATCCCTCCATCCCCTCTCTCTTCATCCCTCCATCCCCTCTCTCTCTCCCTCTTCATCCCTCCATCCCCTCTCTCTCTCTCCCTCTTCATCCCTCCATCCCCTCTCTCTCTCTCCCTCTTCATCCCTCCATCCCCTCTCTCTCTCCCTCTCTCCTCCTCCCTCCCTCTCTCTTTCTTCATCCCTCCATCCCCTCTCTCTCTCCCTCTCCTCCTCCATCCCCTCTCTCTTTCTTCATCCCTCCATCCCCTCTCTCTTCATCCCTCCATCCTCTCTCTCTCTTCATCCCTCCATCCTCCCTCTCTCTCTCTTCATCCCTCCATCCCTCTCTCTCTTCATCCCTCCATCCCCTCTCTCTCCTCATCCCTCCATCCCCTCTCTCTCCTCATCCCTCCATCCCCTCTCTCTCCTCATCCCTCCATCCCCTCTCTCTCTCTCTCTTCATCCCTCCATCCTCCCTCTCTCTCTTCATCCCTCCATCCCCTCTCTTCATCCCTCCATCCCCTCTCTCTCCCTCTCTCTCTTCATCCCTCCATCCATACCTTCAGTAGTTCCAGTCCAGAGCGGATGGCAGTGTCAGGTGTGACACCTTCCTCATCATCATCAGCCGTTCCCTCGATAGACTTATTCAGCAGCTTGACCAGAGCACTGAGCAGAGAGACATCACATATAACATTATATAACCTCTTATTCAACAGCTAGACCAGAGCAGAGAGACAGCACATATAACATTATATAACCTCTTATTCAACAGCTAGACCAGAGCAGAGAGACATCACGTATAACCTCTTATTCAACAGCTAGACCAGAGCAGAGAGACATCACATATACCATTATATAACCTCTTATTCAACAGCTAGACCAGAGCAGAGAGACATCACATATAACCTCTTATTCAACAGCTAGACCAGAGCAGAGAGACATCACATATAACATTATATAACCTCTTATTCAGCAGCTAGACCAGAGCAGAGAGATATCACATATAACATTATATAACCTCTTATTCAACAGCTAGACCAGAGCAGAGAGACATCACATATAACATTATATAACTTCTTATTCAGCAGCTAGACCAGAGCAGAGAGACATCACATATAACATTATATAACCTCTTATTCAGCAGCTAGACCAGAGCAGAGAGACATCACATATAACCTCTTATTCAACAGCTAGACCAGAGCAGAGAGACATCACATATAACATTATATAACCTCTTATTCAACAGCTAGACCAGAGCAGAGAGACATCACATATAACCTCTTATTCAGCAGCTAGACCAGAGCAGAGAGACATCACATATACCATTATATAACCTCTTATTCAACAGCTAGACCAGAGCAGAGAGCAGATATAACCACACACACACACACACACACACACACACACACACACACACACACACACACACACACACACACACACACACACACACACACACACACACACACACACACACACACACACACACACACACCATGTACCTGATGGCCTCTGAGTCGATGTGGACGGGCGCGATGCGTTCCAACAGGAACTTCACCATCTCCAGGAAGGGGTTGGTGGGCTGCTTCGGGAACGTCAGTTTACGAGTAATCTCCCTCTGCAATACACGATCAATACACGATCAATATCTAACTGGTAATCTCCCTCTGCAATACACGATCAATATCTAACTGGTAATCTCCCTCTGAAATACACGATCAATATCTAACTGGTAATCTCCCTCTGAAAAACACCATCAATATCTAACTGGTAATCTCCCTCTGCAAAACACGATCAATATCTAACTGGTAATCTCCCTCTGAAAAACACCATCAATATCTAACTGGTAATCTCCCTCTGAAAAACACGATCAATATCTAACTGGTAATCTCCCTCTGAAATACACAATCAATACACGATCAATATCTAACTGGTAATCTCCCTCTGAAATACACGATCAATATCTAACTGGTAATCTCCCTCTGCAATACACGATCAATACACGATCAATATCTAACTGGTAATCTCCCTCTGCAATACACGATCAATATCTAACTGGTAATCTCCCTCTGAAATACACAATCAATATCTAAGTGGTAATCTCCCTCTGAAAAACACGATCAATATCTAAGTGGTAATCTCCCTCTGAAAAACACCATCAATATCTAACTGGTAATCTCCCTCTGAAAAACACGATCAATATCTAACTGGTAATCTCCCCTCTGAAATACACAATCAATATCTAACTGGTAATCTCCCTCTGCAATACACGATCAATATCTAACTGGTAATCTCCCTCTGAAAAACACGATCAATATCTAACTGGTAATCTCCCCTCTGAAAAACACGATCAATATCTAACTGGTAATCTCCCTCTGAAAAACACGATCAATATCTAACTGGTAATCTCCCTCTGAAAAACACGATCAATATCTAACTGGTACTGTTCCATCTGAAAAACACGATCAATATCTAACTGGTAATCTCCCCTCTGAAATACACGATCAATATCTAACTGGTAATCTCCCCTCTGCAATACACGATCAATATCTAACTGGTAATCTCCCTATGAAATACACGATCAATATCTAACTGGTAATCTCCCCTCTGCAATACACGATCAATACACAATCAATATCTAACTGGTAATCTCCCTCTGAAAAACACGATCAATATCTAACTGGTAATCTCCCTCTGAAATACACAATCGTTTAAAAGTTGGGGGTCACTTAGAAATGTCCTTGTTTTTGAAAGAAAATCACATTTATTTTGTCCATTTAAAATAACATTATTGATCAAATTGATCAGAAACACAGTTTATACATCGTTAATGTTGTAAACGACGTTAGCTCAAAAACCCGAGAAAAAACAATCCCACTTCCTGGATGGATTTATGTTTGTAGTTATCCATTGGCTGCCTTTACAGATTCCATTGATTTAGGACTCAAGATTGCACTTCCTATGGCTTCCACTAGATGTCAACAGTCTTCAGACATTGTTTCAGGCTTGTATTCTGAAAAATGAGGGAGTAAGGTCACTCTGAATGAGTGGACACTGCAGTGTCCCAGAGGTTTTTCACGACCGAGAGGCTTTCTTGTTTTCTTGACGAAATTATTGTCCGGTTGAAATATTATTAATTATTACGACTAAAAACAACCTGAGGATCGATTATAAACATCGTTTGACATGTTACTACGAACTTTACGGATACTATTTAGATTTTTCGTCTGCCTGTCGTTTGAGCCTGTGGATTATTGAACAAAACGGAGGTTTTTGGATATAAGAGGGCTTTATCGAAACAAAACTAACATGTATTGAGTAAATGGGAGTCTTGTGAGTGCAACCATATGAAGATCATCAAAGATAAGTTTCTCTATTTCTGACTTGTGTAACTCCTCTACTTGGCTGGT
Source organism: Oncorhynchus gorbuscha (assembly GCF_021184085.1). NCBI lineage: Eukaryota > Metazoa > Chordata > Actinopteri > Salmoniformes > Salmonidae > Oncorhynchus > Oncorhynchus gorbuscha. Next base: position 876,144 of record NW_025745234.1, on the reverse strand, counting down.
AACTGTTTGTAAAGATTTGTCTGCTGGGTGCTGTTCTCAGATAATCGCATGGTTTGCTTTCACCGTAAAGCCTTTTTGAAATCTGACACCGCGGTTGGATTAGCAAGAAGTTCATCTTTAAACCTATGTATAACACTTGTATGATTTAAGGACTTTTATAGTTCTATATATAATGTTCCAGGTATCCAGTCTACCAGACAGTATTATGATGTTCCAGGTATCCAGTCTATCAGACAGTATTATAATGTTCCAGGTATCCAGTCTACCAGACAGTATTATGATGTTCCAGGTATCCAGTCTATCAGACAGTATTATATTATGATGTTCCAGGTATCCAGTCTATCAGACAGTATTATATTATAATGTTCCAGGTATCCAGTCTATCAGACAGTATTATGATGTTCCAGGTATCCAGTCTATCAGACAGTATTATAATGTTCCAGGTATCCAGTCTATCAGACAGTATTCTAATGTTCCAGGTATCCAGTCTACCAGACAGTATTATAATGTTCCAGGTATCCAGTCTATCAGACAGTATTAGAATGTTCCAGGTATCCAGTCTATCAGACAGTATTATAATGTTCCAGGTATCCAGTCTATCAGACAGTATTATATTATAATGTTCCAGGTATCCAGTCTATCAGACAGTATTATATTATAATGTTCCAGGTATCCAGTCTATCAGACAGTATTATATTATGATGTTCCAGGTATCCAGTCTATCAGACAGTATTATATTATAATGTTCCAGGTATCCAGTCTATCAGACAGTATTATAATGTTCCAGGTATCCAGTCTACCAGACAGTATTATATTATAATGTTCCAGGTATCCAGTCTATCAGACAGTATTATATTATGATGTTCCAGGTATCCAGTCTATCAGACAGTATTATATTATAATGTTCCAGTCTATCAGTATCCAGTCTATCAGACAGTATTATAATGTTCCAGGTATCCAGTCTATCAGACAGTATTATATTATAATGTTCCAGGTATCCAGTCTATCAGACAGTATTATATTATAATGTTCCAGGTATCCAGTCTATCAGACAGTATTATAATGTTCCAGGTATCCAGTCTATCAGACAGTATTATAATGTTCCAGGTATCCAGTCTACCAGACAGTATTATATTATAATGTTCCAGGTATCCAGTCTATCAGACAGTATTATATTATGATGTTCCAGGTATCCAGTCTATCAGACAGTATTCTAATGTTCCAGGTATCCAGTCTACCAGACAGTATTATGATGTTCCAGGTATCCAGTCTACCAGACAGTATTATGATGTTCCAGGTATCCAGTCTATCAGACAGTATTATGATATTCCAGGTATCCAGTCTATCAGACAGTATTATATTATAATGTTCCAGGTATCCAGTCTATCAGACAGTATTATAATGTTCCAGGTATCCAGTCTATCAGACAGTATTATGATATTCCAGGTATCCAGTCTATCAGACAGTATTATAATGTTCCAGGTATCCAGTCTATCAGACAGTATTATATTATAATGTTCCAGGTATCCAGTCTATCAGACAGTATTATAATGTTCCAGGTATCCAGTCTATCAGACAGTATTATATTATAATGTTCCAGGTATCCAGTCTACCAGACAGTATTATATTATGATGTTCCAGGTATCCAGTCTATCAGACAGTATTATATTATGATGTTCCAGGTATCCAGTCTATCAGACAGTATTATAATGTTCCAGGTATCCAGTCTACCAGACAGTATTATATTATAATGTTCCAGGTATCCAGTCTATCAGACAGTATTATATTATGATGTTCCAGGTATCCAGTCTATCAGACAGTATTATATTATAATGTTCCAGGTATCCAGTCTATCAGACAGTATTATAATGTTCCAGGTATCCAGTCTATCAGACAGTATTATATTATAATGTTCCAGGTATCCAGTCTATCAGACAGTATTATATTATGATGTTCCAGGTATCCAGTCTATCAGACAGTATTCTAATGTTCCAGGTATCCAGTCTACCAGACAGTATTATGATGTTCCAGGTATCCAGTCTATCAGACAGTATTATATTATAATGTTCCAGGTATCCAGTCTATCAGACAGTATTATATTATAATGTTCCAGGTATCCAGTCTATCAGACAGTATTATAATGTTCCAGGTATCCAGTCTATCAGACAGTATTATATTATAATGTTCCAGGTATCCAGTCTATCAGACAGTATTATATTATAATGTTCCAGGTATCCAGTCTATCAGACAGTATTATAATGTTCCAGGTATCCAGTCTATCAGACAGTATTATATTATAATGTTCCAGGTATCCAGTCTATCAGACAGTATTATATTATAATGTTCCAGGTATCCAGTCTATCAGACAGTATTATAATGTTCCAGGTATCCAGTCTATCAGACAGTATTATAATGTTCCAGGTATCCAGTCTACCAGACAGTATTATGATGTTCCAGGTATCCAGTCTATCAGACAGTATTATAATGTTCCAGGTATCCAGTCTATCAGACAGTATTATAATGTTCCAGGTATCCAGTCTACCAGACAGTATTATGATGTTCCAGGTATCCAGTCTATCAGACAGTATTATAATGTTCCAGGTATCCAGTCTACCAGACAGTATTATGATGTTCCAGGTATACAGTCTACCAGACAGTATTATGATGTTCCAGGTATCCAGTCTACCAGACAGTATTATGATGTTCCAGGTATCCAGTCTATCAGACAGTATTATAATGTTCCAGGTATCCAGTCTATCAGACAGTATTATATTATAATGTTCCAGGTATCCAGTCTACCAGACAGTATTATATTATGATGTTCCAGGTACCCAGTCTATCAGACAGTATTATATTATGATGTTCCAGGTATCCAGTCTATCAGACAGTATTATATTATGATGTTCCAGGTATCCAGTCTATCAGACAGTATTATATTATAATGTTCCAGGTATCCAGTCTACCAGACAGTATTATATTATGATGTTCCAGGTACCCAGTCTATCAGACAGTATTATATTATGATGTTCCAGGTATCCAGTCTATCAGACAGTATTATAATGTTCCAGGTATCCAGTCTACCAGACAGTATTATATTATAATGTTCCAGGTATCCAGTCTATCAGACAGTATTATATTATGATGTTCCAGGTATCCAGTCTACCAGACAGTATTATGATGTTCCAGGTATCCAGTCTACCAGACAGTATTATGATGTTCCAGGTATCCAGTCTATCAGACAGTATTATAATGTTCCAGGTATCCAGTCTACCAGACAGTATTATAATGTTCCAGGTATACAGTCTACCAGACAGTATTATGATGTTCCAGGTATCCAGTCTATCAGACAGTATTATATTATAATGTTCCAGGTATCCAGTCTATCAGACAGTATTATAATGTTCCAGGTATCCAGTCTATCAGACAGTATTATATTATAATGTTCCAGGTATCCAGTCTACCAGACAGTATTATATTATGATGTTCCAGGTACCCAGTCTATCAGACAGTATTATATTATGATGTTCCAGGTATCCAGTCTATCAGACAGTATTATAATGTTCCAGGTATCCAGTCTACCAGACAGTATTATATTATAATGTTCCAGGTATCCAGTCTATCAGACAGTATTATATTATGATGTTCCAGGTATCCAGTCTATCAGACAGTATTATATTATAATGTTCCAGGTATCCAGTCTATCAGACAGTATTATAATGTTCCAGGTATCCAGTCTATCAGACAGTATTATATTATAATGTTCCAGGTATCCAGTCTATCAGACAGTATTATATTATAATGTTCCAGGTATCCAGTCTATCAGACAGTATTATATTATAATGTTCCAGGTATCCAGTCTATCAGACAGTATTATAATGTTCCAGGTATCCAGTCTATCAGACAGTATTATATTATAATGTTCCAGGTATCCAGTCTATCAGACAGTATTATAATGTTCCAGGTATCCAGTCTATCAGACAGTATTATAATGTTCCAGGTATCCAGTCTATCAGACAGTATTATATTATAATGTTCCAGGTATCCAGTCTATCAGACAGTATTATATTATAATGTTCCAGGTATCCAGTCTATCAGACAGTATTATAATGTTCCAGGTATCCAGTCTATCAGACAGTATTATATTATAATGTTCCAGGTATCCAGTCTATCAGACAGTATTATATTATAATGTTCCAGGTATCCAGTCTATCAGACAGTATTATATTATAATGTTCCAGGTATCCAGTCTATCAGACAGTATTATAATGTTCCAGGTATCCAGTCTATCAGACAGTATTATATTATAATGTTCCAGGTATCCAGTCTATCAGACAGTATTATATTATAATGTTCCAGGTATCCAGTCTATCAGACAGTATTATAATGTTCCAGGTATCCAGTCTATCAGACAGTATTATAATGTTCCAGGTATCCAGTCTATCAGACAGTATTATATTATGATGTTCCAGGTATCCAGTCTATCAGACAGTATTATATTATAATGTTCCAGGTATCCAGTCTATCAGACAGTATTCTAATGTTCCAGGTATCCAGTCTACCAGACAGTATTATGATGTTCCAGGTATCCAGTCTACCAGACAGTATTATGATGTTCCAGGTATCCAGTCTATCAGACAGTATTCTAATGTTCCAGGTATCCAGTCTACCAGACAGTATTATGATGTTCCAGGTATCCAGTCTACCAGACAGTATTATGATGTTCCAGGTATCCAGTCTATCAGACAGTATTATATTATAATGTTCCAGGTATCCAGTCTATCAGACAGTATTATGATGTTCCAGGTATCCAGTCTACCAGACAGTATTATGATGTTCCAGGTATCCAGTCTATCAGACAGTATTATATTATAATGTTCCAGGTATCCAGTCTATCAGACAGTATTATAATGTTCCAGGTATCCAGTCTATCAGACAGTATTATAATGTTCCAGGTATCCAGTCTATCAGACAGTATTATATTATAATGTTCCAGGTATCCAGTCTATCAGACAGTATTATATTATAATGTTCCAGGTATCCAGTCTATCAGACAGTATTATAATGTTCCAGGTATCCAGTCTACCAGACAGTATTATAATGTTCCAGGTATCCAGTCTATCAGACAGTATTATAATGTTCCAGGTATCCAGTCTATCAGACAGTATTATAATGTTCCAGGTATCCAGTCTATCAGACAGTATTATATTATAATGTTCCAGGTATCCAGTCTATCAGACAGTATTATAATGTTCCAGGTATCCAGTCTATCAGACAGTATTATAATGTTCCAGGTATCCAGTCTATCAGACAGTATTATAATGTTCCAGGTATCCAGTCTATCAGACAGTATTATATTATAATGTTCCAGGTATCCAGTCTATCAGACAGTATTATATTATAATGTTCCAGGTATCCAGTCTATCAGACAGTATTATATTATCCAGGTAATGTTCCAGGTATCCAGTCTATCAGACAGTATTATAATGTTCCAGGTATCAGTCTATCAGACAGTATTATAATGTTCCAGGTATCCAGTCTATCAGACAGTATTATATTATAATGTTCCAGGTATCCAGTCTATCAGACAGTATTATAATGTTCCAGGTATCCAGTCTATCAGACAGTATTATAATGTTCCAGGTATCCAGTCTATCAGACAGTATTATATTATAATGTTCCAGGTATCCAGTCTATCATACAGTATTATATTATAATGTTCCAGGTATCCAGTCTATCAGACAGTATTATAATGTTCCAGGTATCCAGTCTATCAGACAGTATTATAATGTTCCAGGTATCCAGTCTATCAGACAGTATTATATTATGATGTTCCAGGTATCCAGTCTATCAGACAGTATTATATTATAATGTTCCAGGTATCCAGTCTATCAGACAGTATTCTAATGTTCCAGGTATCCAGTCTATTATAGACAGTATTATGATGTTCCAGGTATCCAGTCTACCAGACAGTATTATGATGTTCCAGGTATCCAGTCTATCAGACAGTATTATAATGTTCCAGGTATCCAGTCTATCAGACAGTATTATAATGTTCCAGGTATCCAGTCTATCAGACAGTATTATATTATAATGTTCCAGGTATCCAGTCTACCAGACAGTATTATATTATGATGTTCCAGGTACCCAGTCTATCAGACAGTATTATATTATGATGTTCCAGGTATCCAGTCTATCAGACAGTATTATAATGTTCCAGGTATCCAGTCTACCAGACAGTATTATATTATAATGTTCCAGGTATCCAGTCTATCAGACAGTATTATATTATGATGTTCCAGGTATCCAGTCTATCAGACAGTATTATATTATAATGTTCCAGGTATCCAGTCTATCAGACAGTATTCTAATGTTCCAGGTATCCAGTCTACCAGACAGTATTATGATGTTCCAGGTATCCAGTCTATCAGACAGTATTATATTATAATGTTCCAGGTATCCAGTCTATCAGACATATTATGTATATATATTATAATGTTCCAGGTATCCAGTCTATCAGACAGTATTATATTATAATGTTCCAGGTATCCAGTCTATCAGACAGTATTATAATGTTCCAGGTATCCAGTCTATCAGACAGTATTATATTATAATGTTCCAGGTATCCAGTCTATCAGACAGTATTATAATGTTCCAGGTATCCAGTCTATCAGACAGTATTATATTATGATGTTCCAGGTATCCAGTCTATCAGACAGTATTATATTATAATGTTCCAGGTATCCAGTCTATCAGACAGTATTATAATGTTCCAGGTATCCAGTCTACCAGACAGTATTATGATGTTCCAGGTATCCAGTCTACCAGACAGTATTATGATGTTCCAGGTATCCAGTCTATCAGACAGTATTCTAATGTTCCAGGTATCCAGTCTACCAGACAGTATTATGATGTTCCAGGTATCCAGTCTACCAGACAGTATTATGATGTTCCAGGTATCCAGTCTATCAGACAGTATTATATTATAATGTTCCAGGTATCCAGTCTATCAGACAGTATTATGATGTTCCAGGTATCCAGTCTACCAGACAGTATTATGATGTTCCAGGTATCCAGTCTATCAGACAGTATTATATTATAATGTTCCAGGTATCCAGTCTATCAGACAGTATTATAATGTTCCAGGTATCCAGTCTATCAGACAGTATTATAATGTTCCAGGTATCCAGTCTATCAGACAGTATTATATTATAATGTTCCAGGTATCCAGTCTATCAGACAGTATTATATTATAATGTTCCAGGTATCCAGTCTATCAGACAGTATTATAATGTTCCAGGTATCCAGTCTATCAGACAGTATTATAATGTTCCAGGTATCCAGTCTATCAGACAGTATTATATTATAATGTTCCAGGTATCCAGTCTATCAGACAGTATTATATATGTTCCATAAGTCTATCCAGGTTATAATGTTCCAGGTATCAGTCTATCAGACAGTATTATAATGTTCCAGGTATCCAGTCTATCAGACAGTATTATATTATAATGTTCCAGGTATCCAGTCTATCAGACAGTATTATATTATGATGTTCAGTATTATATTATGATGTTCCAGGTATCCAGTCTATCAGACAGTATTATATTATGATGTTCCAGGTATCCAGTCTATCAGACAGTATTATAATGTTCCAGGTATCCAGTCTATCAGACAGTATTATATTATAATGTTCCAGGTATCCAGTCTATCAGACAGTATTATATTATGATGTTCCAGGTATCCAGTCTATCAGACAGTATTATATTATAATGTTCCAGGTATCCAGTCTATCAGACAGTATTATAATGTTCCAGGTATCCAGTCTATCAGACAGTATTATATTATAATGTTCCAGGTATCCAGTCTATCAGACAGTATTATATTATAATGTTCCAGGTATCCAGTCTATCAGACAGTATTATATTATAATGTTCCAGGTATCCAGTCTATCAGACAGTATTATAATGTTCCAGGTATCCAGTCTATCAGACAGTATTATATTATAATGTTCCAGGTATCCAGTCTATCAGACAGTATTATATTATAATGTTCCAGGTATCCAGTCTATCAGACAGTATTATAATGTTCCAGGTATCCAGTCTATCAGACAGTATTATAATGTTCCAGGTATCCAGTCTATCAGACAGTATTATATTATGATGTTCCAGGTATCCAGTCTATCAGACAGTATTATATTATAATGTTCCAGGTATCCAGTCTATCAGACAGTATTATATTATGTTCCAGGTATCCAGTCTATCAGACAGTATTATATTATGTTCCAGGTATCCAGTCTATCAGACAGTATTATAATGTTCCAGGTATCCAGTCTATCAGACAGTATTCTAATGTTCCAGGTATCCAGTCTACCAGACAGTATTATGATGTTCCAGGTATCCAGTCTATCAGACAGTATTATGATGTTCCAGGTATCCAGTCTACCAGACAGTATTATGATGTTCCAGGTATCCAGTCTATCAGACAGTATTATATTATAATGTTCCAGGTATCCAGTCTATCAGACAGTATTATATTATAATGTTCCAGGTATCCAGTCTACCAGACAGTATTATATTATGATGTTCCAGGTATCCAGTCTACCAGACAGTATTATATTATGATGTTCCAGGTATCCAGTCTATCAGACAGTATTATAATGTTCCAGGTATCCAGTCTATCAGACAGTATTATATTATAATGTTCCAGGTATCCAGTCTATCAGACAGTATTATATTATAATGTTCCAGGTATCCAGTCTATCAGACAGTATTATAATGTTCCAGGTATCCAGTCTATCAGACAGTATTATATTATAATGTTCCAGGTATCCAGTCTACCAGACAGTATTATATTATGATGTTCCAGGTATCCAGTCTATCAGACAGTATTATATTATGATGTTCCAGGTATCCAGTCTATCAGACAGTATTATAATGTTCCAGGTATCCAGTCTACCAGACAGTATTATATTATAATGTTCCAGGTATCCAGTCTATCAGACAGTATTATATTATGATGTTCCAGGTATCCAGTCTATCAGACAGTATTATATTATATAATGTTCCAGGTATCCAGTCTATCAGACAGTATTATAATGTTCCAGGTATCCAGTCTATCAGACAGTATTATATTATAATGTTCCAGGTATCCAGTCTATCAGACAGTATTATATTATAATGTTCCAGGTATCCAGTCTATCAGACAGTATTATATTATAATGTTCCAGGTATCCAGTCTATCAGACAGTATTATAATGTTCCAGGTATCCAGTCTATCAGACAGTATTATATTATAATGTTCCAGGTATCCAGTCTATCAGACAGTATTATAATGTTCCAGGTATCCAGTCTATCAGACAGTATTATATTATAATGTTCCAGGTATCCAGTCTATCAGACAGTATTATATTATAATGTTCCAGGTATCCAGTCTATCAGACAGTATTATAATGTTCCAGGTATCCAGTCTATCAGACAGTATTATAATGTTCCAGGTATCCAGTCTATCAGACAGTATTATATTATGATGTTCCAGGTATCCAGTCTATCAGACAGTATTATATTATAATGTTCCAGGTATCCAGTCTATCAGACAGTATTCTAATGTTCCAGGTATCCAGTCTACCAGACAGTATTATGATGTTCCAGGTATCCAGTCTACCAGACAGTATTATGATGTTCCAGGTATCCAGTCTATCAGACAGTATTATAATGTTCCAGGTATCCAGTCTACCAGACAGTATTATGATGTTCCAGGTATCCAGTCTATCAGACAGTATTATGATGTTCCAGGTATCCAGTCTACCAGACAGTATTATGATGTTCCAGGTATCCAGTCTATCAGACAGTATTATATTATAATGTTCCAGGTATCCAGTCTATCAGACAGTATTATGATGTTCCAGGTATCCAGTCTACCAGACAGTATTATGATGTTCCCAGTCTACCAGTATCCAGTCTATCAGACAGTATTATATTATAATGTTCCAGGTATCCAGTCTATCAGACAGTATTATAATGTTCCAGGTATCCAGTCTATCAGACAGTATTATAATGTTCCAGGTATCCAGTCTATCAGACAGTATTATAATGTTCCAGGTATCCAGTCTATCAGACAGTATTATATTATAATGTTCCAGGTATCCAGTCTATCAGACAGTATTATAATGTTCCAGGTATCCAGTCTATCAGACAGTATTATAATGTTCCAGGTATCCAGTCTATCAGACAGTATTATAATGTTCCAGGTATCCAGTCTATCAGACAGTATTATATTATAATGTTCCAGGTATCCAGTCTATCAGACAGTATTATAATGTTCCAGGTATCCAGTCTACCAGACAGTATTCTAATGTTCCAGGTATCCAGTCTATCAGACAGTATTATAATGTTCCAGGTATCCAGTCTATCAGACAGTATTATATTATAATGTTCCAGGTATCCAGTCTATCAGACAGTATTATAATGTTCCAGGTATCCAGTCTATCAGACAGTATTATAATGTTCCAGGTATCCAGTCTATCAGACAGTATTATAATGTTCCAGGTATCCAGTCTATCAGACAGTATTATGATGTTCCATGATATTATATTATAATGTTCCAGGTATCCAGTCTATCAGACAGTTATTATAATGTTCCAGGTATCCAGTCTATCAGACAGTATTATAATAATGTTCCAGGTATCCATAATATTATAATGTTCCAGGTATCCAGTCTATCAGACAGTATTATATTATAATGTTCCAGGTATCCAGTCTATCAGACAGTATTATAATGTTCCAGGTATCCAGTCTATCAGACAGTATTATATTATAATGTTCCAGGTATCCAGTCTATCACAGTATTATAATGTTCCAGGTATTATATTATAATGTTCCAGGTATCCAGTCTATCAGACAGTATTATAATGTTCCCAGTCTATCAGACAGTATTATAATAATTTCCAGGTCCAGTCTATCAGACAGTATTATATTATAATGTTCCAGGTATCCAGTCTATCAGACAGTATTATATTATAATGTTCCAGGTATCCAGTCTATCAGACAGTATTATAATGTTCCAGGTATCCAGTCTATCAGACAGTATTATAATGTTTCCAGGTATCCAGTCTATCAGACAGTATTATAATGTTCCAGGTATCCAGTCTATCAGACAGTATTATATTATAATGTTCCAGGTATCCAGTCTATCAGACAGTATTATATTATAATGTTCCAGGTATCCAGTCTATCAGACAGTATTATAATGTTCCAGGTATCCAGTCTATCAGACAGTATTATAATGTTCCAGGTATCCAGTCTATCAGACAGTATTATATTATAATGTTCCAGGTATCCAGTCTATCAGACAGTATTATATTATGTTTCCAGGTATCCAGTCTATCAGACAGTATTATATTATAATGTTCCAGGTATCCAGTCTATCAGACAGTATTATAATGTTCCAGGTATCCAGTCTATCAGACAGTATTATAATGTTCCAGGTATCCAGTCTATCAGACAGTATTATATTATAATGTTCCAGGTATCCAGTCTATCAGACAGTATTATATTATGATGTTCCAGTATTATAATGTATATCCAGTCTATCAGACAGTATTATATTATGATGTTCCAGGTATCCAGTCTATCAGACAGTATTATAATGTTCCAGGTATCCAGTCTATCAGACAGTATTATATATATAATATTATGTTTCCAGGTATCCAGTCTATCAGACAGTATTATATTATATCCAGATGTTCCAGGTATCCAGTCTATCAGACAGTATTATATATATAATGTTTCCAGGTATCCAGTCTATCAGACAGTATTATATTATGTTCCAGGTATCCAGTCTATCAGACAGTATTATATTATAATGTTCCAGGTATCCAGTCTATCAGACAGTATTATATGTTCCAGGTATAGTCTATATTATGTTTCCAGGTATCCAGTCTATCAGACAGTATTATATTATAATGTTCCAGGTATCCAGTCTATCAGACAGTATTATAATGTTCCAGGTATCCAGTCTATCAGACAGTATTATATTATAATGTTCCAGGTATCCAGTCTATCAGACAGTATTATATTATAATGTTCCAGGTATCCAGTCTATCAGACAGTATTATAATGTTCCAGGTATCCAGTCTATCAGACAGTATTATAATGTTCCAGTCTATCCAGTCTATCAGACAGTATTATAATGTTCCAGGTATCCAGTCTATCAGACAGTATTATAATGTTCCAGGTATCCAGTCTATCAGACAGTATTATATTATAATGTTCCATATCCAGTATTATATTATAATGTTCCAGGTATCCAGTCTATCAGACAGTATTATAATGTTCCAGGTATCCAGTCTATCAGACAGTATTATAATGTTCCAGGTATCCAGTCTATCAGACAGTATTATAATGTTTATATGTTCCAGGTATCCAGTCTATCAGACAGTATTATATAATGTTCCAGGTATCCAGTCTATCAGACAGTTCCAGGTACAGTATTATATTATAATGTTCCAGGTATCCAGTCTATCAGACAGTATTATATTATGTGTTCCAGGTATCCAGTCTATCAGACAGTATTATATTATAATGTTCCAGGTATCCAGTCTATCAGACAGTATTATATTATAATGTTCCAGGTATCCAGTCTATCAGACAGTATTATATTATAATGTTCCAGGTATCCAGTCTATCAGACAGTATTATATTATAATGTTCCAGGTATCCAGTCTATCAGACAGTATTATAATGTTCAGATCCAGTCTATTATATTATAATGTTCCAGGTATCCAGTCTATCAGACAGTATTATAATGTTCCAGGTATCCAGTCTATCAGACAGTATTATAATGTTCCAGGTATCCAGTCTATCAGACAGTATTATATTATAATGTTCCAGGTATCCAGTCTATCAGACAGTATTATATTATATCCATGTTCCAGGTATCCAGTCTATCAGACAGTATTATATGTTCCATGATGTTCCAGGTATCCAGTCTATCAGACAGTATTATAATGTTCCAGGTATCCAGTCTACCAGACAGTATTATATTATAATGTTCCAGGTATCCAGTCTATCAGACAGTATTATATTATGTTCCAGGTATCCAGTCTATATTATATTATGTTTCCAGGTATCCAGTCTATCAGACAGTATTATATTATAATGTTCCAGGTATCCAGTATATTATAATGTCTATCAGACAGTATTATAATGTTCCAGGTATCTAGTCTATCAGACAGTATTATAATGTGTTCCAGGTATCCAGTCTATCAGACAGTATTATATTATAATGTTCCAGGTATCCAGTCTATCAGACAGTATTATATTATGTTCCAGGTATCCAGTCTATCAGACAGTATTATATTATAATGTTCCAGGTATCCAGTCTATCAGACAGTATTATATTATGTTCCAGGTATCCAGTCTATCAGACAGTATTATATTATAATGTTCCAGGTATCCAGTCTATCAGACAGTATTATATTATGTGTTCCAGGTATCCAGTCTATCAGACAGTATTATATTATAATGTTCCAGGTATCCAGTCTATCAGACAGTATTATAATGTTCCAGGTATAGTCTATCAGACAGTATTATATTATAATGTTCCAGGTATCCAGTCTATCAGACAGTATTATAATGTTCCAGGTATCCAGTCTATCAGACAGTATTATAATGTTCCAGGTATCCAGTCTATCAGACAGTATTATATTATGATGTTCCAGGTATCCAGTCTATCAGACAGTATTATATTATAATGTTCCAGGTATCCAGTCTATCAGACAGTATTATAATGTTCCAGGTATCCAGTCTATCAGACAGTATTTATAATGTTCCAGGTATCCAGTCTACCAGACAGTATTATGATGTTCCAGGTATCCAGTCTATCAGACAGTATTATAATGTTCCAGGTATCCAGTCTATCAGACAGTATTATATGTTTCCAGGTATCCAGTCTATCAGACAGTATTATATTATAATGTTCCAGGTATCCAGTCTACCAGACAGTATTATATTATGATGTTCCAGGTATCCAGTCTATCAGACAGTATTATATTATAATGTTCCAGTATTATATTATAATGTTCCAGGTATCCAGTCTATCAGACAGTATTATATTATAATGTTCCAGGTATCCAGTCTATCAGACAGTATTATAATGTTCAGGTATATCCAGTTCTATGTTCCAGGTATCCAGTATTATAATGTTCCAGGTATCCAGTCTATCAGACAGTATTATATTATAATGTTCCAGGTATCCAGTCTATCAGACAGTATTATATGTTCCATGTTCCAGACAGTATTATAATGTTCCAGGTATCCAGTCTACAGTATTATAATGTTCCAGGTATCCAGTCTATCAGACAGTATTATATATGTTCCAGGTATCCAGTCTATCAGACAGTATTATATTATAATGTTCCAGGTATCCAGTCTATCAGACAGTATTATATTATAATGTTCCAGGTATCCAGTCTATCAGACAGTATTATAATGTTCCAGGTATCCAGTCTATCAGACAGTATTATAATGTTCCAGGTATCCAGTCTATCAGACAGTATTATATTATAATGTTCCAGGTATCCAGTCTATCAGACAGTATTATATTATAATGTTCCAGGTATCCAGTCTATCAGACAGTATTATAATGTATCCAGGTATTATAATGTTCCAGTCTATCAGACAGTATTATATTATGTTCCAGGTATCCAGTCTATCAGACAGTATTATATTATAATGTTCCAGGTATCCAGTCTACAGACAGTATTATAGGTATCCAGTCTATCAGACAGTATTATGATGTTCCAGGTATCAGACAGTATTATATTATAATGTTCCAGGTATCCAGTCTATCAGACAGTATTATATTATAATGTTCCAGGTATAGTCTATGTTTCCAGGTATCCAGTCTATCAGACAGTATTATAATGTTCCAGGTATCCAGTCTATCAGACAGTATTATATTATAATGTTCCAGGTATCCAGTCTATCAGACAGTATTATAATGTTCCAGGTATCCAGTCTACCAGACAGTATTATATTATAATGTTCCAGTATCCAGTCTATCAGACAGACAGTATTATAATGTTCCAGGTATCCAGTCTATCAGACAGTATTATATTATAATGTTCCAGGTATCCAGTCTATCAGACAGTATTATATTATAATGTTCCAGGTATCCAGTCTATCAGACAGTATTATATATATGTTCCAGGTATCCAGTCTATCAGACAGTATTATATTATAATGTCTATCAGACAGTATTATATTATAATGTTCCAGGTATCAGTCTATCAGACAGTATTATATTATAATGTTCCAGGTATCCAGTCTATCAGACAGTATTATTATAATGTTCCAGGTATCCAGTCTATCAGACAGTATTATAATGTTCCAGGTATCCAGTCTATCAGACAGTATTATATAATGTTCCAGGTATCCAGTCTATCAGACAGTATTATATTATAATGTTCCAGGTATCCAGTCTATCAGACAGTATTATATAATGTTCCAGGTATCCAGTCTATCAGACAGTATTATAATGTTCCAGTATTATAATATATTAGTCTATCAGACAGTATTATATTATAATGTTCCAGGTATCCAGTCTATCAGACAGTATTATGATGTTCCAGGTATAGTCTATATTCTATATTATAATGTTCCAGGTATCCAGTCTATCAGACAGTATTATATTATAATGTTTCCAGGTATCCAGTCTATCAGACAGTATTATATTATAATGTTCCAGGTATCCAGTCTATCAGACAGTATTATATTATGATGTTCCAGGTATCCAGTCTATCAGACAGTATTATATGTTCCAGGTATATTACCAGACAGTATTATATTATAATGTTCCAGGTATCCAGTATTATAATGTATTATCAGTCTACCAGACAGTATTATGATAATGTTCAGTATTATATTATAATGTTCCAGGTATCCAGTCTATCAGACAGTATTATATTATAATGTTCCAGGTATCCAGTCTATCAGACAGTATTATATTATAATGTTCCAGGTATCCAGTCTATCAGACAGTATTATAATGTTCCAGGTATCCAGTCTATCAGACAGTATTATATTATAATGTTCCAGGTATCCAGTCTATATTATAATGTTTCAGACAGTATTATATTATAATGTTCCAGGTATCCAGTCTATCAGACAGTATTATATTATAATGTTCCAGGTATCCAGTCTATCAGACAGTATTATAATGTTCCAGGTATCCAGTCTATCAGAATGTATTATAATGTTCCAGGTATCCAGTCTATCAGACAGTATTATATTATAATGTTCCAGGTATCCATAATGTCTATCAGACAGTATTATATGTATAATGTTCCAGACAGTATCCAGTATATCTATCAGACAGTATTATAATGTTCCAGGTATCCAGTCTATCAGACAGTATTATAATGTTCCAGGTATCCAGTCTATCAGACAGTATTATATGTATATCTATCAGTATTATATTATAATGTTCCAGGTATCCAGTCTATCAGACAGTATTATATTATAATGTTCCAGGTATCCAGTCTATCAGACAGTATTATATGTTCCATAATGTTCCAGGTATTATATTATAATGTTCCAGTCTATCAGACAG
Organism: Oncorhynchus gorbuscha; assembly: GCF_021184085.1. Classification (NCBI taxonomy): domain Eukaryota; kingdom Metazoa; phylum Chordata; class Actinopteri; order Salmoniformes; family Salmonidae; genus Oncorhynchus; species Oncorhynchus gorbuscha. The sequence continues at coordinate 859,539 of NW_025745234.1, read as the reverse complement.
TATTATATTATAATGTTCCAGGTATCCAGTCTATCAGACAGTATTATAATGTTCCATTATGATATTATAATGTTCCAGGTATCCAGTCTATCAGACAGTATTATATATAATGTTCCAGGTATCCAGTCTATCAGACAGTATTATAATGTTCCAGGTATCCAGTCTATCAGACAGTATTATATTATGTTTCCAGGTATCCAGTCTATCAGACAGTATTATATTATAATGTTCCAGGTATCCAGTCTATCAGACAGTATTATATTATCCATGTATCCAGTCTATCAGACAGTATTATAATGTTCCAGGTATCCAGTCTATCAGACAGTATTATATTATAATGTTCCAGGTATCCAGTCTATCAGACAGTATTATATTATAATGTTCCAGGTATCCAGTCTATCAGACAGTATTATAATAATGTTCCAGGTATCCAGTCTATCAGACAGTATTATAATGTTCCAGGTATCCAGTCTATCAGACAGTATTATATTATAATGTTCCAGGTATCCAGTCTATCCAGACAGTATTATATTATAATTTCAGGTATCCAGTCTATTATATTATAATGTTCCAGGTATCCAGTCTATCAGACAGTATATTATGATGTTCCAGGTATCCAGTCTATCAGACAGTATTATGTGTTCCAGGTATCCAGTCTACCAGACAGTATTATAATGTTCCAGGTATCCAGTCTATCAGACAGTATTATATTATAATCCAGTTCCAGGTATCCAGGTATACAGTCTATATTATATGTTCCAGGTATCCAGTCTATCAGACAGTATTATATTATAATGTTCCAGGTATCCAGTCTATCAGACAGTATTATAATGTTCCAGGTATCCAGTCTATCAGACAGTATTATAATGTTCCAGGTATCCAGTCTATCAGACAGTATTATATTATAATGTTCCAGGTATCCAGTCTATCAGACAGTATTATATTATAATGTTCCAGGTATCCAGTCTATCAGACAGTATTATAATGTTCCAGGTATCCAGTCTATCAGACAGTATTATATTATAATGTTCCAGGTATCCAGTCTATCAGACAGTATTATATTATGATGTTCCAGGTATCCAGTCTATCAGACAGTATTATATTATGTTCCAGGTATCAGTCTATCAGACAGTATTATAATGTTCCAGGTATCCAGTATTCCAGGTATCAGTCTATCAGACAGTATTATATTATAATGTTCCAGGTATCCAGTCTATCAGACAGTATTATATATATTATGATGTTCCAGGTATCCAGTCTATCAGACAGTATATTATATGTTCCAGGTATCCAGTCTATCAGACAGTATTATAATGTTCCAGGTATCCAGTCTATCAGACAGTATTATATTATAATGTTCCAGGTATCCAGTCTATCAGACAGTATTATATTATAATGTTCCAGGTATCCAGTCTATCAGACAGTATTATATTATAATGTTCCAGTTCCAGTATTATATTATAATGTTCCAGGTATCCAGTCTATCAGACAGTATTATATTATAATGTTCCAGGTATCCAGTCTATCAGACAGTATTATATTATAATGTTCCAGGTATCAGTCTATCAGTATTATATTATAATGTTCCAGGTATTCAGTATTATATTTCCAGGTAATCTATCAGACAGTATTATAATGTATATCCAGTCTATCAGACAGTATTATAATGTTCCAGGTATCCAGTCTATCAGTATTATAGTCTATCAGTCTACAGATTATATTATAATGTTCCAGGTATCCAGTCTATCAGACAGTATTATATTATAATGTTCCAGGTATCCAGTCTATCAGACAGTATTATATATAATGTTCCAGGTATCCAGTCTATCAGACAGTATATTATGATGTTCCAGGTATCCAGTCTATCAGACAGTATTATATTATAATGTTCCAGGTATCCAGTCTATCAGACAGTATTATAATGTTCCAGGTATCCAGTCTATCAGACAGTATTATTATAATGTTCCAGGTATCCAGTCTATCAGACAGTATTATATTATAATGTTCCAGGTATCCAGTCTATCAGACAGTATTATAATGTTCCAGGTATCCAGTCTATCAGACAGTATTATAATGTTCCAGGTATCCAGTCTATCAGACAGTATTATATTATAATGTTCCAGGTATCCAGTCTATCAGACAGTATTATATTCTATCAGACAGTATTATAATGTTCCAGGTATCCAGTCTATCAGTTCCAGGTATCCAGTCTATCAGACAGTATTATATTATAATGTTCCAGGTATCCAGTCTATCAGATTATATTATAATGTTCCAGGTATCCAGTCTATCAGACAGTATTATAATGTTCCAGTCTATCAGTATATTATAATCTATCAGACCAGTATTATATTATGATGTTCCAGGTATCCAGTCTATCAGACAGTATTATATTATAATGTTCCAGGTATCCAGTCTATCAGACAGTATTATAATGTTCCAGGTATCCAGTCTATCAGACAGTATTATAATGTTCCAGGTATCCAGTCTACCAGACAGTATTATATTATGATGTTCCAGGTATCCAGTCTATCAGACAGTATTATATTATAATGTTCCAGGTATCCAGTCTATATTATGATGTTCAGTATTATAATGTTCCAGGTATCCAGTCTATCAGACAGTATTATATTATAATGTTCCAGGTATATCCATATCTTCCATCAGACTAGTATTATATTATAATGTTCCAGGTATCCAGTCTATCAGACAGTATTATATTATAATGTTCCAGGTATCCAGTCTATCAGACAGTATTATTATGATGTTCCAGGTATCCAGTCTATCAGACAGTATTATATTATATGTTCCAGGTATCCAGTCTATCAGACAGTATTATATTATAATGTTCCATATCCAGTCTATGTTCCAGGTATCCAGTCTATCAGACAGTATTATATTATAATGTTCCAGGTATCCAGTCTATCAGACAGTATTATAATGTTCCAGGTATCCAGTCTATCAGACAGTATTATAATTATAATGTTCCAGGTATCCAGTCTATCAGACAGTATTATATTATAATGTTCCCAGTCTATCAGACAGTATTATAATGTTCCAGGTTCTATCAGACAGTATTATATTATGTGTTCCAGGTATCCAGTCTATCAGACAGTATTATATTATAATGTTCCAGGTATCCAGTCTATCAGACAGTATTATATTATAATGTTCCAGGTATCCAGTCTATCAGACAGTATATATTATAATGTTCCAGGTATCCAGTCTATCAGACAGTATTATATTATAATGTTCCAGGTATCCAGTCTATCAGACAGTATTATATTATGTTTCCAGGTATCCAGTCTATCAGACAGTATTATTATATGTTCCAGGTATCCAGTCTATCAGACAGTATTATAATGTTCCAGGTATCCAGTCTATCAGACAGTATTATATTATAATGTTCCAGGTATCCAGTCTATCAGACAGTATTATATTATAATGTTCCAGGTATCCAGTCTATCAGACAGTATTATAATGTTCCAGGTATCCAGTCTATCAGACAGTATTATAATAATGTTCCAGGTATCCAGTCTATCAGACAGTATTATATTATAATGTTCCAGGTATCCAGTCTATCAGACAGTATTATAATGTTCCAGGTATCCAGTCTATCAGACAGTATTATAATGTTCCAGGTATCCAGTCTATCAGACAGTATTATAATTATGATGTTCCAGGTATCCAGTCTATCAGACAGTATTATATTATAATGTTCCAGGTATCCAGTCTATCAGACAGTATTATATTATATCCAGTCTATGTATCCAGGTATCCAGTCTATCAGACAGTATTATAGGTATCCAGTCTATCAGACAGTATTATATGTTCCAGGTATCCAGTCTATCAGACAGTATTATAATGTTTCCAGGTATCCAGTATCAGACAGTATTATAATGTTCCAGGTATCAGTCTATCAGACAGTATTATAATGTTCCAGGTATTATAGACAGTATTATATATAATGTTCCAGGTATCCAGTCTATCAGACAGTATTATATTATAATGTTCCAGGTATCCAGTCTATCAGACAGTATTATATGTATATTATCAGACAGTATTATATTATGATGTTCAGGTATCCAGTCTATCAGACAGTATTATAATGTTCCAGGTATCCAGTCTATCAGACAGTATTATATTATAATGTTCCAGGTATCCAGTCTATCAGACAGTATTATATTTATGATGTTCCAGGTATCCAGTCTATCAGACAGTATTATAATGTTCCAGGTATCCAGTCTATCAGACAGTATTATATTATGATGTTCCAGGTATCCAGTCTATCAGACAGTATTATTATATTATAAGACAGTATTATGTTCCAGGTATGTTATCAGACAGTATTATAATGTTCCAGGTATCAGACAGACAGTATTATATGTATAATGTATTATGATGTTCCAGGTATCCAGTCTATCCAGTATTATATATAATGTTCCAGGTATCCAGTATTATTATGATGTTCCAGGTATCCAGTCTACCAGACAGTATTATAATGTTCCAGGTATCCAGTCTATTATTATATTATAATGTTCCAGGTATCCAGTCTATCAGACAGTATTATATTATATCCAGTCTATATTATAATGTTCCAGTTTCCAGGTATCCAGTCTATCAGACAGTATTATATTATAATGTTCCAGGTATCCAGTCTATCAGACAGTATTATAAATGTTCCAGGTATCCAGTCTATCAGACAGTATTATATAATGTTCCAGGTATCCAGTCTATATATTATAATGTTCCAGGTATCCAGTCTATCAGACAGTATTATAATGTTCCAGGTATCCAGTCTATCAGACATTATAATGTTCCAGGTATCAGTCTATCAGACAGTATTATATATAATGTTCCAGGTATCCAGTCTATCAGACAGTATTATATTATAATGTTCCAGGTATCCAGTCTATCAGACAGTATTATAATGTTCCAGGTATCCAGTCTATCAGACAGTATTATAATGTTCCAGGTATCCAGTCTATCAGACAGTATTATTATAATGTTCCAGGTATCCAGTCTATCAGACATTATATTATGTATTATATTATGATGTTCCAGGTATCCAGTCTATCAGACAGTATTATAATGTTCCAGGTATCCAGTCTATCAGACAGTATTATAATGTTCCAGGTATCCAGTCTATCAGACAGTATTATAATGTTCCAGGTATCCAGTCTATCAGACAGTATTATATTATGGTTCCAGGTATCCAGTCTATCAGACAGTATTATATTATAATGTTCCAGGTATCCAGTCTATCAGACAGTATTATAATGTTCCAGGTATCCAGTCTATATTATATTATAATGTTCCAGGTATCCAGTCTATCAGACAGTATTATATTATAATGTTCCAGGTATCCAGTCTATCAGACAGTATTATATTATCTAATATTATAATGTTCCAGGTATCCAGTCTATCAGACAGTATTATAATGTTCCAGGTATCCAGTCTATCAGACAGTATTATATTATAATGTTCCAGGTATCCAGTCTATCAGACAGTATTATATTATAATGTTCCAGGTATCCAGTCTATCAGACAGTATTATAATGTTCCAGGTATCCAGTCTATCAGACATATTATATTCTATGATGTTCCCAGGTATCCAGTCTATCAGACAGTATTATATTATAATGTTCCAGGTATCCAGTCTATCAGACAGTATTATATTATAATGTTCCATATATCTATCAGACAGTATTATAATGTTCAGGTATCCAGTCTATCAGACAGTATTATATTATAATGTTCCAGGTATCCAGTCTATCAGACAGTATTATATTATAATGTTCCATATCCAGTCTATCAGACAGTATTATATTATAATGTTCCAGGTATCCAGTCTATCAGACAGTATTATATTATAATGTTCCAGGTATCCAGTCTATCAGACAGTATTATTATATGTTCCATCCAGTCTATCAGACAGTATTATATTATGATGTTCCAGGTATCCAGTCTATCAGACAGTATTATAATTTCCAGGTATCCAGTCTATCAGACAGTATTATAATGTTCCAGGTATCCAGTCTATCAGACAGTATTATAATGTTCCAGGTATCCAGTCTATCAGACAGTATTATATTATAATGTTCCAGGTATCCAGTCTATCAGACAGTATTATATTATAATGTTCCAGGTATCCAGTCTATCAGACAGTATTATAATGTTCCAGGTATCCAGTCTATCAGACAGTATTATAATGTTCCAGGTATCCAGTCTATCAGACAGTATTATATTATATAATGTTCCAGGTATCCAGTCTATCAGACAGTATTATATTATGATATTATATTATTTCCAGGTATCCAGTCTATCAGACAGTATTATATTATAATGTTCCAGGTATCCAGTCTATCAGACAGTATTATAATGTTCCAGGTATCCAGTCTATCAGACAGTATATTATATGTTCCAGGTATCCAGTCTATCAGACAGTATTATAATGTTCCAGGTATCCAGTCTATCAGACAGTATTATATTATAATGTTCCAGGTATCCAGTCTATCAGACAGTATTATAATGTTCCAGGTATCCAGTCTATCAGACAGTATTATAATGTTCCAGGTATCCAGTCTATCAGACAGTATTATAATGTTCCAGGTATCCAGTCTATCAGACAGTATTATATTATAATGTTCCAGGTATCCAGTCTATCAGACAGTATTATATTATAATGTTCCAGGTATCCAGTCTATCAGACAGTATTATATAATGTTCCAGGTATCCAGTTATCAGACAGTAGTATATTATAATGTTCCAGGTATCCAGTCTATCAGACAGTATTATAATGTTCCAGGTATCCAGTATCCAGTCTATCAGACAGTATTATAATGTTCCAGGTATCCAGTCTATCAGACAGTATTATATTATAATGTTCCAGGTATCCAGTCTATCAGACAGTATTATATTATAATGTTCCAGGTATCCAGTCTATCAGACAGTATTATAATGTTCCAGGTATCCAGTCTATCAGACAGTATTATAATGTTCCAGGTATCCAGTCTATCAGACAGTATTATAATGTTCCAGGTATCCAGTCTATCAGACAGTATTATAATAATGTTCCAGGTATCCAGTCTATCAGACAGTATTATAATGTTCCAGGTATCCAGTCTATCAGACAGTATTATAATGTTCCAGGTATCCAGTCTATCAGACAGTATTATATTATAATGTTCCAGGTATCCAGTCTATCAGACAGTATTATATTATAATGTTCCAGGTATCCTAGTATTATAATGTTCTATCAGTCTACAGACAGTATTATATTATAATGTTCCAGGTATCCAGTCTATCAGACAGTATATAATGTTCCAGGTATCCAGTCTATCAGACAGTATTATATTATAATGTTCCAGGTATCAGTCAGACAGTATTATATTATAATGTATCAGACAGTATTATATTATAATGTTCCAGGTATCCAGTCTATCAGACAGTATTATAATGTTCCAGGTATCCAGTCTATCAGACAGTATTATATTATAATGTTCCAGGTATCCAGTCTATCAGACAGTATTATATTATGATGTTCCAGGTATCCCAGTCTATCAGACAGTATTATATTATAATGTTCCAGGTATCCAGTCTATCAGACAGTATTATATTATAATGTTCCAGGTATCCAGTCTATCAGACAGTATTATATTATAATGTTCCAGGTATCCAGTCTATCAGACAGTATTATATTATAATGTTCCAGGTATCCAGTCTATCAGACAGTATTCTAATGTTCCAGGTATCCAGTCTATCAGACAGTATTCTAATAATGTTCCAGGTATCCAGTTCCAGGTATCCAGTCTATCAGACAGTATTATATTATGATGTTCCAGGTATCCAGTCTATCAGACAGTATTATATCTATATAATGTTACAGGTATCCAGTCTATCAGACAGTATTATAATGTTCCAGGTATCCAGTCTATCAGACAGTATTATAATGTTCCAGGTATTATAATGTTCCAGTCTATCAGACAGTATTATAATGTTCCAGGTATC